>NC_034202.2:7202569-7300069 GCF_002021735.2 Oncorhynchus kisutch
TCTACCCCGTATCTCTACCCCGTATCTCTCAGTCTCTACCCCGTATCTCTCTCTCTACCCCCGTATCTCTCTCTCTACCCCGTATCTCTCTCTGTACCCGTTAATCTCTCTACCCGTCCTCTCTCTCTACCCTGTATCTCTCTCTCTACCCCGTATCTCTCTCTCTCTACCCCGTCTCTCTCTCTCTACCCCGTATCTCTCTCTCTCTCTACCCTGTATCTCTCTCTCTCTACCCCGTCTCTCTCTCTCTACCCCGTCTCTCTCTCTCTACCCCGTCTCTACTCTCTCTACTATCTTTATTCTTTCTTTCTTTCTTTCTCTCTCTCTCTCTCTCTCTCTCTCTCTCTTCTCTCTCTCTCTCTCTCCCTACCCCGTTATCTCTCTCTTCTACCCCGTCTCTCTCTCTCTTACCCCGTCTCTCTCTCTCTCTCTCTCTCTCTCTCTAACCCGTTCCTCTCTCTCTCTCTACCCCGTCTCTCTCTCTCTACCCCGTTCTCTCTCTCTCTCTCTACCCCGTCTCTCTCTCTCTACCCCGTCTCTCTCTCTCTCTCTCTCTCTCTACCCCGTTCTCTCTCTCTCTCTCTCCTCTCTACCCCGTCTCTCTCTCTCACCTCTTCTCTGTATTGTGCCAGAGGCAGGTTGTAGAGGAGAGTGAAGAGTGGGTTCATGCAGTTATAGCTTTTCCTTTGAATTTCCCCTGCTGAGATTGCCTCTTTGCTTCCTGTTCATTGTGCTTGACAAAGAAACCGCAGCCGTGTGCACCACCTACAATGGCATTGCAATGATCGTTACACACACATAGGCTCCCTGCGGCATTAAGTTCAATTCCATTTGATAGACAGAGGGTCACCAACTGAAACATTCTGCTCTAAAGTTCTCGCTTGTCTTATAATACTGTTTATGACATACACTACCAGTCAAATGTTTGGACACATCTACTCATTCAAGGTTTATTCTTTCTTTGTACTATTTTCTACATTGTAGAATAATAGTGAAGACATCAACACTATGAAATAACACATATGGAATCATGTAGTAACCAAAAAAAAAGAGTTCAACAAATCAAAATATATTTATATTTGAGATTCTTCAAGTAGCCACCCTTTGCCTTGATGACAGCTTTGCACACTCTTGGCATTCTCTCAACCAGGTGCACCTGTTATTCCATAGTTTTGATGTATTACTATTATTCTACAGAGTAGAACATTTTTAAAAAATAAAGAAAAAACCCTTGAATGAGTAGGTGTGTCCAAACTTCTGACTGGTACTGTATGTTATATCATCGTTATGACTGTTGCGTAGCTCTTATGAAGTAAGGTTCAGGTAGAGTGCTATTTAATTCTAAGAGAACCTGACTAATGGTTGAACCAGACGACACCTCCAGAACACCAAGTGAATGTGGGGGACTGTAAACAATCACGGTGCAGTTCAGCTGATACCGGTTTAGAAACGGTTCCCCCCTCAGCCTTTAGGAAACAGCTGAACATGAAAACAATTTGGGTCGTGTCAGCTTGGTGCAAAAGCCACATGGGAAATGTAGTCTTACTGCCTCTAGCAGTGACACTCCTCCTGGGAGCAGAGGCCCAAAGCGAGAGGAATGGGGGAGGGAGGCTGTGGTAATGGAGGGAGAGGGGAGAGAAATAAAGCGAGGGCAGAGTGTTTGCTGCCTTTGTCTCTGTTATGTGTATTAATAGTTTTTTCGATCCGAGGGGAGTTACGTAGTTATCCCTAAAAGACCTGGGATGTTTTTGCTGATGGACCATGTTTTTGACCCCCCTCCCACCCCCTGTTCACCATTCCCTTCATCAAGAGAAGTTATTGAGGCAAAGAGGCAGGGGTGATACCATTTGTGAATGATAAGGGGCAAACACGAGTTAATAAAAGAGTTATAGGCCGGCCCTACTGACTTTCCTTATGAAAAGGGGATAACTAGTCAGTTGTACAACTGGATGCATTCAACTGAAATGTGTCTTCCGCATTTGACTCAACCCGTTTGAATCAGTGAGGTGCGCAGGGGCTGCCTTAATCAACATCCACAGCATCCAGGAAACAGTGGGTTAACTGCCTTGCTCAAGGGCAGAACGTCAGACTTTTACCTTGTCAGCTCGGGGATTCGATCCAGCAACCATTCAGTTACTGGCCCAACGCTCCTACCAGCCAGGCTACCTGCCACGAGTTCAACCACAGCGGGTTCAACCACAGCAACAAAATCCACCTGCCAGACAAAAAGCACAGAAAGGAGTCAAATTAGTACACTTCATTCTCTGTTCGTCTCCATGTCTTTCTCTCCAGATATTGACGATTCTAAGCTGGTTGGGTCGAGGATAATCAACAGTTCATTAGTACACTTCATTCTCTGTTCGTCTCCATGTCTTTCTCTCCAGATATTGACGATTCTAAGCTGGTTGGGTCGAGGATAATCAACAGTTCATTAGTACACTTCATTCTCTGTTCGTCTCCATGTCTTTCTCTCCAGATATTGACGATTCTAAGCTGGTGGGGTCGAGGATAATCAACAGTTCATTAGTACTCTTCATTCTCTGTTCGTCTCCATGTCTTTCTCTCCAGATATTGACGATTCTAAGCTGGTTGGGTCGAGGGTAATCAACAGTTCATTAGTACTCTTCATTCTCTGTTCGTCTCCATGTCTTTCTCTCCAGATATTGACAATTCTAAGCTGGTTGGGTCGAGGATAATCAACAGTTCATTAGTACTCTTCATTCTCTGTTCGTCTCCATGTCTTTCTCTCCAGATATTGACGATTATAAGCTGGTTGGGTCGAGGATAATCAACAGTTCATTAGTACTCTTCATTCTCTGTTCGTCTCAATGTCTTTCTCTCCAGATATTGACGATTCTAAGCTGGTTGGGTCGAGGGTAATCAACAGTTAATTAGTACTCTTCATTCTCTGTTCGTCTCCATGTCTTTCTCTCCAGATATTGACGATTCTAAGCTGGTTGGGTCGAGGATAATCAACAGTTCATTAGTACACTTCATTCTCTGTTCGTCTCCATGTCTTTCTCTCCAAATATTGACGATTCTAAGCTGGTTGGGTCGAGGGTAATCAACAGTTCATTAGTACTCTTCATTCTCTGTTCGTCTCCATGTCTTTCTCTCCAGATATTGACGATTCTAAGCTGGTTGGGTCGAGGGTAATCAACAGTTCATTAGTACTCTTCATTCTCTGTTCGTCTCCATGTCTTTCTCTCCAGATATTGACGATTCTACGCTGGTTGGGTCGAGGATAATCAACAGTTCATTAGTACTCTTCATTCTCTGTTCGTCTCCATGTCTTTCTCTCCAGATATTGACGATTCTAAGCTGGTTGGGTCGAGGGTAATCAACAGTTCATTAGTACTCTTCATTCTCTGTTCGTCTCCATGTCTTTCTCTCCAGATATTGACGATTCTAAGCTGGTTGGGTCGAGGATAATCAACAGTTCATTTCATCACAACAAAACGGGCTGTCAGATGACTTTCGACGACGACTACAGCGCCTACTGGGTCTACTTTGTCAACTTCCTGGGGACGCTCGCCGTGTTGCCCGGCAACATAGTCTCCGCCCTCCTCATGGATAAGATAGGGCGCCTGAGCATGCTGGGTAGGGCTGTTTCAATTGTACACGTTTTTGAAATCCTACTTCATACAGAGTATGTCTTTGGAATTCAGACAGAGTTTCAATTGCATGACTACCCCACTGGAGTTTAACATTGCTGTGATATGAAGAAAAACAATCATCACCAAAAAGAGTATGTATTTGTAATGTGTTATCAAATGACATCTCCTGTTTTTGGGATCTTGTGTGTAATAGCATGTTTTGTCCTTCAGGGGGCTCCATGGTGCTGTCAGGCATCAGTTGTTTCTTCCTGTGGTTTGGTACCAGTGAGTCTATGATGATCTTCATGCTGTGTCTCTATAACGGCCTCAGTATATCAGCCTGGAACTCCCTGGATGTAGTCACTGCTGAGCTTTACCCTACAGACAGGAGGTGGATAGAAGACACACACACACACACACACACACACACACACACACACACACACACATACACACGCACACACACACACGTACCCTGACTCTCTCCTCCTCTCCTCTCCAGGGGTACAGGCTTTGGCTTCTGTAATGCCATGTGTAAGCTGGCAGCGGTGCTGGGGAACCTGATCTTCGGCTCTCTGGTTGGCATCACTAAGGCCATCCCCATCCTGCTGGCGTCGACTGTACTGGTGGGAGGAGGACTGGTGGGGCTACGGCTGCCTGACACACGCGGGCAATGTCCTGATGTAGAACTACACTACCCAGCAGCCTTCACTCATGTGCCGGTTAGGCTTTTGTTGAACATGCTGTCATAAGGACTACATATCCGGGCTGGCATTCAAGTATGCTATCTGGCCAGCTTCATGCTTAGCCAATTAGCTAAGCTAAACAATAGTACACACCGTAACAGTACAAAGTCGGTTGTCATAAGCTGACATGTACTGTCTTTGTTTTAAGACAGTGTTTATGTAGGCCTTGTTACAGCATGTTCAAATAAGGAAATGGAGAAACACCAATGGTTGCCACACGGAACACACGTGTGTAAAAGGCTGCACCACCAATCACTCACAGACTGTCCTCAGTTCAGATTTGACTGTAAAATATGGGACTTCATTTGTTTGCTTGTTAATTTGTCTCTCAATAATGTAATAATGTCATTTATTGTGCCGCTGCTGTGCTATCTTGTACTTCAAACCAAAATGCCAAGAAGTGATTTCTCCTTTCAGAGTGGGGCGTGATTTCTCCTTTCAGAGTGGGGCGTGATTTCTCCTTTCAGAGTGGGGCGTGATTTCTCCTTTCAGTTATTCGTGATGTTTGTTCAAGCCTTTTGCACCTCCAGCTCCATTTGCAAGAAAAACATGGCCATAGTAAAATAGAAATAGTAAGAAATAGCTTTTAGTGTCGTCAAAAGTTACAGCAAATTCAGCAGCTACATTTCTAAAGAAAACTGTGTGTGTGTGTGTGTGTGTTGTGGGACAGCTTAGGGCTTTGTTCTCTGTTGCTGTGGGTCTCTGTCAAAAGGAATTTATTCAGTAAGAAACCTCTGAGCTGCTAGCGATAGTTTCTTCTCCATTTCTTTGTATCTGTTTAACTCTGTCTTTGTCTTTACCTCTCTCTCTCTCTCTCTCTCTCTCTCTCTCTCTCGTTGTCTCTCTCTCTCTCCCTCTCTCTCTCTCTCTTCTCTCTCTCTCTCTCTCTCTCTCTCTCTCTCTCTCTCTCTCTCTCGTTGTCCTCTCTCTCTACTCTCTCTCTCTCTCTCTCTCTCTCTCTCTCTCTCTCTCTCTCTCTCGTTGTCTCTCTCTCTCTCCTCGTTTTGTCTCTCTCTCTCTCTCTCTCGTTGTCTCTCTCTCTCTCTCTCTCTCTCTCTCTCTCTCTCTCTCTCTCTCTCTCTCTCTCTCTCTCTCGTTGTCTCTCTCTCTCTCTCTCTCTCTCTCTCTCTCTCTCGTTGTCTCTCTCTCTCTCGTTGTCTCTCTCTCTCTCTCTCTCTCTCTCTCTCTCTCTCTCTCTCTCTCTCTCTCTCTCTCTCGTGTCTCTCTCTCTCGTTGTCTCTCTCTTCTCGTTGTCTCTCTCTCTCGTTGTCTCTCTCTCTCTCTCTCTCTCTCTCTCTCTCTCTCTCTCTCTCTCGTTGTCTCTCTCTCTCTCTCAGTTGTCTCTCTCTCTCTCTCTCTCTCTCTCTCTCTCTCTCTCTCTCTCTCTCTCTCTCTCTCTCTCTCTCTCTCTCTCTCTCTCTCTCTCTCTCTCTCTCTCTCTCTCTCTCTCTCTCTCTCTCTCTCTCTCTCTCTCTCTCTCTCTCTCGTTGTCTCTCTCTCTCGTTGTCTCTCTCTCTCTCGTTGTCTCTCTCGCTCTCCTTACCTTGCTCTCTCTGTTTCTTTCTGTTGTGATTCTCTCTCCAACCCTCTATCCTTCTCTCTCTCTGCCATGCTGCCTGTCTCATACAGTAGCTTACCCTCTACAAACTCGATGGCCTTTCTCAAATGTCGTGCCTCGTTCCCTCCAACCTTTCTCTCTTATGAAACTCTGCTGGAAATCGCTCTAGTATGTAGTTCTTCTCTTCTTCGCTCTAATGTGTGTGTGTGTGTGTGTGTTGGTGTGTGACCTAATTTAAATCCATAAACAGAAAAGTAATATCTGCTTATGCGTGTTTAGGTTATTTGTTGCTGAGTTGATAAAACATTAAACTATGTGTTTAAGCAGAAAGCAGGTGGATTTTAACGGGATGATATATGAAAAAGCCATTGTAGCAGCCTGGTCTCATAGACTAGACCTAAGATGGTAAACGTAAATCTGGGACACTCAAATTAGTATGATATGTTGATTTGATATGATATGTCACGTTTGGTAGGGTTACATAAGACTGATGGCTACTTACTTCTCAGGGCTGCGATCCCGTTAACGGGATGATATGACAACAGCCAGTGAAAGTGCAGGGCGACAAATTCAAAACAACAGAAGTCTCATAATTATAATTCCTCAAACATACATGTATCTTATACCGTTTTAAAGGTAGTCTTGTTGTTAATCCCACCACTGTGTCCGATTTCAAATAGGCTTTACAGCGAAAGCACCACAAACGATTAGAAAATAAAGTAAACAGAATTCAGAATTCACATTATAAATATTCCCTTACCTTTGACGATCTTCATCAGAATGCACTCCCAGGAATCCTAGTTCCACAATAAATGCTTGATTTGTTCGATAATGTCCATTATTTATGTTCAAGGAGCTACTTTTGTTAGCGCGTTTAGTACGAAAATCCAAATGCTTGTGCAGGTCCATCCGAACGTTGGACAAAAACTTAAAAAGTTATATTACAGGTTGAAGAAACTTGTATACTAAGTATAGAATCAATCTTTAGGATGTTGTTATCATAAATCTTCAATAAAGTTCCAACCAGAGAATTCCTATGTCTGTAGAGAAGCCATGGAACGCAGGTCGCTATCATGTGAAATGTGCATGACCAGGACCTGGCTCTCTGCCAGATAACTGACTCAAAGAGCTCCCCTCCACAACACAGTAGAAGCCTCATTCAAGTTTCTAAAGACAGTTGACATCTAGTGGAAGCCCTAGGAAGTGCAACTTTATCCATACCCCACTGTGTATTCAATAGGGGCTGGGTTGAAAATCGGCCAACCTCAGATTTTCCACTTCCTTGTTTGGATTTCTTCTCAGGTTTTTGCCTGCCATATGAGTTCTGTTGTACTCACAGACATCATTCAAACAGTTTTAGAAACTTCAGAGTGTTTACTATCCAATACTAATAATAATATGCATATATTATATATACATATATTTCATCCAAGCTACTCAATACTGCCCCTGCAGCCATAATAAGTTAAGGCAAAAACTAAAGTAGGGTGGTTCATCGGGGTGGATGGGTTGGCATATAACACAAACGTCTAGAAACCCAAAGGTTGCGAGTTTGAATCTCATTACAGACAACTTTAGCTAATTAGCAACTTTTCAACTACAATTTTTTTTGCTACTTTGCAATTCTTTTGCATGTTAGCTAACCCTTCCCCTCATCCTAACCTTAAGTCACGCCCTGTTTCTATTCTGTTCTGTTCTGTTTCACCTGTCCTTGTGCTTGCCTCCACCCCCCTCCAGGTGTCGCCAATCTATTATCCCCTGTGTATTTATACCTGTGTTCTCTGTCTGATTGTTACCAGTTCGTCTTGTTCGTTCAAGCTTACCAGCGGTTTTTCCTGTCAGCTCCTATCATTTCCCAGCCTCTCGTTGCTAAATCAAATCAAATCAAATCACATGTTATTGGTCACATACACATGGTTAACAGATGTTAATGCGAGTGTAGCGAAATGCTTGAGCTTCTAGTTCCATCCAGTCAGTAATATCTAACAACGACCATGCTAGTCCTCCCGCTTTTGACCATTGCATGTCCTGACCCTGTACCCACCCTCCTGACCTCTCTGCCTGACCCTGAGTCCGCCTGCCGTCCTGTACCTTTGCTCCACCTCTAGATTACTGAACCCTGCCTGTCCCTGACCCTGTACCCACCCTCCTGACCTCTCTGCCTGACCCTGAGTCCGCCTGCCGTCCTGTACCTTTGCTCCACCTCTGGATTACTGAACTCTGCCTGTCCCTGACCCTGTACCCACCCTCCTGACCTCTCTGCCTGACCCTGAGTCCGCCTGCCGTCCTGTACCTTTGCCTTACCCTGGATTTTCGACCCCTGCCTGCCCTGACCTGTCTTGCCTGCCCAGTTGCTACAATAAACAGTGTTACTTCGACAGTCTGCATCTGGGTCTTACCTTGATTCCTGATACCTTAACCCTTTAACCTAACTCCTAAACTTAACCCTAACACCCAACCCTAACTCCTAGCCTAGCTAATGTTAGCCAGCTAGCTATAATTCGTAACATATCATATGAAATGGGTGATGGTCATCCACAAATGAATACATACCATAGAAAACATAACATAGTGTTTTCAGATTTACGTACAGAATAATACAAAATGCTCTGAGACCAGGTTGATTGTAAACGTAGCCTGAGTTTAATCAAAGGTACATATTGCTGCTACCCTCAGTGCTATGGGTCGGACGTGAACACAAGATAGGTGATAAGATACATTCTTTAGTCAGCCTAGGTGCCATAGTTTTACTATGTTACAAAATATTGATTCTGTAAGGATAGAATCCGAACTAGAGAAGCGTCAATGAAGGATTCCAGCTTGTCATGTTGAAGGGATATTTCACCCATTTGACTTGTTTACATGGATTACTTTCTAGGTATCCATACGGTTATCTAAATGTATAGTTTGTGGGGGAACTGCAGGAGTATGTTGGCAGTGTTGCAGTGCATGCTTTTGCTTTTGACCAGGAATGGATAGTTTGTGTAGATGTACAATATGTGTGTGCATGTGTGTGTGTATGATATCGGGGGTGTGTGTGTGTGTGTTTATTATAATGTATACATTCAAAACCATGGGTTGGGGTCGATATTAATGAGTTGATTTAACTCACTGAAGTGTCTGATTGGTTTGTTAATGAGTTTCTGTGTCTGTCAGCTCGTGCAACTGCATAATTTGCAGCCATCTATCCCTCCTCACATCATTCTGTGTGAAACAAACTCTAAGGCCTAGATCTAAGGCCTAGATTCAATCAGATCAAATGTTAACTGGAGTCAGCAGACACCAGCATAGTGGATGTTTTGGCAGCATCAAAACATCCACTGCTCTTTTGCGATCAGAGTTGGAAGTTCCGAACGAGAAAGTATAGGCTATACAGAAATATTTTTGCTCAGAATGAAAAATCATGAATTCAAATGAGGATTTCTGTCAGCCTAATTGATGTGTAGATTACATCTCAAATTCCTGTGTTCCAATTTCTAAACAAGGCTGCATAGGATTTACGTTAATGCGACTCCTTGCAGCCAATGGCAATGTCCTCTTTAGGTATAATGCCAGGAGCCGCTTGTGGATTTGACAGCTCTAACGCAGTTCCACCTCCGCCAAAACAACCGCTACGCGGATCTGATTGAATAGAGCCCTAAAACTATACCTCTGTTAAAATAGGAAACTTTGCATGTTGTGTGCTACTAAAGTATTTCTGTTGCTGTGCTGTTTTTGTGTCTCTGCTTACAGGGATGTAGTGGTAAAAAATATATAAAGGTGGCTATACGTTGAATGCCGGCCGAGATGACAGGCGTAGAGGATCAAGTAACGTAAGCACCAATGCTAACCATGCTAATTGGTGTAATAGCCAGGTGTGCTAACAACATAATAAACAACATTTTTTTAAACGTTTGTTTCCGCTCCACTACATCCCTGCTGCTGTTCTTCTGTGGAGGAGCTGCTATGTTAATCTGGGTCAAAGGTGAATGTATCATTCTGGTGAGGTCCTTGTTGTTAGGTTGTTCTGTGGGCAGGTGTCCGTCCCTTCTTCTGAGTTGACTTCTGGGTAGTTGTGACGGGCATGCCAGTGGTGAGAGGACTGTACTATACGTAGCTACAGACATGCTATAGACCAGGACTATTCAACTCCAGGCCCTCCAGGTCCCTCCACAGTACTGCTAGGTTTCTCTTCTCTCCTTCTCTCTCCCTCTTCTCACCCAGTCTAGACCCTGAAAGAACAAGATCGTATTTGATCGGCCAGAGAATCCATTGACCAAGTCAATCAATCAGTCCCTGATCAGAGGAGGGAGGGATGAAAACCAGCAGTGCTGAAGTTACTAGTCCTTTAGGCCCAGGTTGGCCCTGCTATAGACAATACGTAGATAGAGGTGTGTGTTAAACCATTTACTAAATACCTGTCCTTGATGTAGTTTATCTTGATGAGGGAACGTTAACATGTGCCATGTCTAAAGTCTAAAGAGGTTTAGGTTAAACTGGGATCTACATGTATTCAATAAAGGCTTACATTATCTAACAACCATGGTACTTGTATTACAGATTTTTCTTTACATCGGTGTCATTTGTCAAGATGGACAGAGGGTGGAGCTGTCCATTCGGTGTGTATGTGTGTTACAACTGTTTTGGCTTAGAGTTACAGGACTAATGTGCTCTTCTGTTGCGCAGGGGGCACAGTTTGACCGTAACTGAGTGCTGCTGAGTATCTCACAGTTGTACATAAGCTTCAATAACAACATAAACGGGTTGTTCATCATCAGTTTGTAAGCGATCTCCAATAACACCCTTCATGTTATCTACAGGCTACTGTGTGTGTGTGTGTGGGGGGGGGGGTCCTTTATCCGGATCCTTTGAGAACCCTGTTACTACTACTAATATTACTAAGTAGTATTACTAATACTTGACTTACAGAGTGAGGGGGGGGGGGGGAGTACCTGAGAAGAGAATTACCTGAGAAGAGAGGTACCTAAGTAAAGGTGAAAGGTATGATGAAACCAAGATTGAACTCTTTGGCCTGAACGGAGGAAACCTGGCACCATCCCTACGGTGATGCATGGTGGTGGCACCATAATGCAGTGGGGATGTTTTTCAGCGTCAGAGACTGGGAGACTAGTCAAGATTGAGGGAAAGAGCAAATTACAGAGAGATCATTGATGAAAACCTGCTCCAGAGAGCTCAGGACCTCAGGCTGGGGCAAAGGGTCACCTTCCAACAGGAAAATGATCCTAAGCACACAGCCAAGACAACGCAGGACTGGCTTTGGGTAATTCCCTTTTTATATTTTTAATGCAAACATTTCTAAAAACCTGCTTAGTCATTATGGGATATTGTGTGTAGATTAAAAATGAGGGGGAAAAACAACTGAATCTATTTTAGAATGAGTCTGTAACGTAACGTGGAAGAAGTGAAAGGGTATGAAAACGCTCTGAATGCATTCTATGCCTGTACATACTCATGTACAGTAAGTTTTTCATGAATAGAGGGTCATTATGGACTTAAATAAACCATTTATCATCTTAAGTGGAGGATGTGAAGACCATTAGAGGTAAGAGGAGATCAGTGTATTTCACTTTCCACTTTTCGTCTGTATGTCACATTCTGACCTTAGTTCTTTTGTTATAGTTTTAGTTTAGTCAGGGGGTGGGTTGTCTGTTTGTTTTAGTTTAGTCAGGGCGTGAGTTGGGTGGGTTGTCTGTTTGTTTTAGTATGGTCAGGGCGTGAGTTGCGTGGGTAGTCTGTTTGTTTTAGTTTAGTCAGGGCGTGAGTTGGGTGGGTTGTCTGTTTGTTTTAGTATGGTCAGGGCGTGAGTTGGGTGGGTTGTCTGTTTGTTTTAGTTTAGTCAGGGCGTGAGTTGGGTGGGTTGTCTGTTTGTTTTAGTTTAGTCAGGGCGTGAGTTGGGTGGGTTGTCTGTTTGTTTTAGTTTAGTCAGGGCGTGAGTTGGGTGGGTTGTCTGTTTGTTTTAGTTTAGTCAGGGCGTGAGTTGGGTGGGTTGTCTGTTTGTTTTAGTTTAGTCAGGGCGTGAGTTGGGTGGGTTGTCTGTTTGTTTTAGTTTAGTCAGGGCGTGAGTTGGGTGGGTTGTCTGTTTGTTTTAGTTTAGTCAGGGCGTGAGTTGGGTGGGTTGTCTGTTTGTTTTAGTTTAGTCAGGGCGTGAGTTGGGTGGGTTGTCTATGTTCCTTTTTCTATGTGGTGTTTTTGTGTTTGGCCTGGCAGGTGTCGTTAGTTGTCTCTGATTGAGAATCATACTTAGGTAGCCTTTTCCCACCTGTGTTTCGTGGGTGATTGTTTTCTGTCTATGTGTATGTCACCAGACAGGACTGTTTCGTTTCGTGACATTCTCTTTGTTATTTTAGTTTTAGTGTTCTGTGTGTAATAAATTCATCATGAACACGTACCAAGCTGCACATTGGTCCTCCGATCCTTCCTACTACTCCTCCTCAGAAGAGGAAGAAGAAAGCCGTTACACTGTATTTGAGAGAAAAAGAATGAGAGCACTCTTGTTTGAAAACAATGAGTGGAGAAAGAGGAATAGATGTTTGTGTGCGTGCCTGACAGAGAGACAATCTGATGAATAGTTGTTGGAATGATGCAAACATAAGTTTTATTGCAGGGAAGATAGCATAGCTCGGGAGACATAGAACCACTAATAGTAAGTCACTATGATATAATTAAGCAATAAGGCCCGAGGGGGTGTGGTATATGGCCCTCTCCCACCTGGACAAAATGAATACCTAAGAGAGAATGCTGTTCATTGACTACAGCTCAGCGTTTAACAACATTGTTCCCACAAAGCTTCTAAGCTAAGCACCCTAGGACTAAACACCTCCCTCTGCAACTGGCTCCTGGACTTCCTGACACTCTGCCACCAGGTTATAGGGTTAGGCAACAACACTTCTGCCACGCTGATCTTCAACAAGGGGGCCCCTCAGGGGTGTGTGCGTAGACTCCTCCTTTACTCTCTGTTCACCCATGACTGCGTGTCCAAGCACGTCTCCAACACCATCGTTAAGTTTGCTGACGACACAACGGTGGTAGGTCTGATCACCAACAACAATGAGACAGCCTATAGGGAGGAGGTCAGAGACCTGGCAGTGTGGTGGACAACAATGTCTTCCTCAACGTGAGCAAGACAAAGGAGATGATCGTGGACTACAGGAAAAGGAGTGATGAACATGCCCCCATTCACATCGGCAAGGCTGTAGTGGAGCGGGTTGAGAATTTCAAGTTCCTTGTTGTCCACATCACCAACAATCTATCATGGTCCTAACAAACCAAGAAAGTTGTGTAGATGGCACGGCAGAACTTATTCCCCCTCAGGAGACTGGAAAGATTTGGCATGGGTCCCTAGATCCTCAAAAAGTTCTACAGCTGCACCATTGAGAGCATCCTGACCGGTTGCATCACCGCCTGGTATGGCAACTGCTTGGCATCCGACCGTAAGGCGTTACAGAGGGTAGAGCTTACGGCCCAGTACATCTCTGGGGCCAAGCTTCCTGCCAACCAGGACCTATATACTAGGTGGTGTCAGAGGAAGGCCCAAAACATTGTCAAAGACTCCAGTCACCCAAGTCATAGATTGTTCTCTCTGCTACCACACAGCAAGCGGTACCGGAGCGCCAAGTCTAGGACCAAAAGGCTCCTTAACAGCTTCTACCCCCAAGCCATAAGACTGCTGAACAATTAATCAACTGGCCACCCGGACTATTTGCATTGACCCCCCCCCCCCCCCCACACTTACCCCCCCCGACATGTACGAATTACCTCAACAAACTTGTACCACCGCACATTGACTCGGTACCCCCATTAGGTGTTCCTAATGTTTTGTACAGTCCCCTTAGATATGGTAAGTTATAAGTATACTAAGGGATTTGTGAAAATCCTAGCCAGAGCAAGATGAGCTAAAATCTAACAAAGGAACATTAGATAAACCCTCTCAAACTTTTTCAGCTCGTCTGCCGTCAAAATTGCAGTGTTAAACGATGGAGAATTGCAGCCTCCTCATCCTTCTGCAGCTTGCCTGCCAAATGTGTGCTTGCCCCAACCAAGCACCCAAGCTAACTGGCTAAAGTTGGCTAGCTTGCTAGCTATCGTTAGCTACTTCCAGACAGAAATGAGAGAACACCTCACTCTGAAGGTGTAAAGTTTTAAGTTCCTCGGCGTACACATCAGGGACAAACTGAAAAGGCCTACCCACACAGACAGCATGGCGAAGAAGCCGCAACAGCTCCTCTTCAACCTCAGGAGGCTGAAGAAATTTGGCTTGCCACCAAAAACACTCACAAACTTTTACAGATGCACAATCAAGAGCATCCTGTCGGGCTGTATCACCGACTGGTACGGCAACTGCACCGCCCACAACCATAAGGCTCTCCAGAGGGTAGTGAGGTCTGCACAACGCATCACCGGGGGCAAACTACCTGCCCTCCAGGACACCTACAGCACCCAATGCCACAGGAAGGCCAAAAAGATCATCAAGGACAACAACCACCCGAGCCACTGCCTGTTCACCCCGCTATCATCCAGAAGGCGAGGTCAGTACAGTACAAAGCTGGGACCGGGAGACTGAAAAACAGCATCTATCTCAAGGCCATCAGACTGTTAAACAGCCATCACTAACATTGAGTGGCTGCTGCCAACATACTGACTCAAATCTCTAGCCACTTAATAATTACAAATTGGATGTAATAAATGTATAACTAGTCACTTTAAACAATGCCGCTTTATATAATGTTTACATACCCTACATTACCTCATAAGTATACTGTACTCTATATCATCTACTGCATCTTGCCTATGCCGTTCGGTCATCGCTCATCCATATATGTATATGTACACATTCTTATTCATTCCTTTACACTTGTGTGCATTAGGTAGTTGTTGTGAAATTGTTAGATTACTTGTTAGATATTACTGCACGGTTGGAACTAGAAGCACAAGCATTCCACTACACTCGCATTAACATCTGCTAACCATGTGTATGTGACCAATAAAATGTACTTGTCGTAGCAGAGTTATTTACACATAGAGCGTTCTTGACTAACTATTACTATTTGGCTACATTTATTAACCCCTGTTGTACTTTCGTAGTTGTTCAGCACTCTGGCACACTCAGATGAGCTCTGAAATTGGAGGAGATTGCTGGAGTAAATCTGCGAATGCAAGAGATGCTAACTGTATAACAGTCGTTCAAGTTCTTGCTCGTTAACCAAATTACACCTGCATTTCCAGCTGTTTTTAGTCACCGAAGAACAATATGAGGGGAAAAGTCAGTCGCTCATCCACTCTTCCAAAGACATAACATCCTCCTAGCAGCTAGCTATCTAGCTAATGTTAGGATCCGCGTTATTAGCTTGGTACATAAATAGATACAATAGCCTATTACCCACGTTATAACTGACTTGTGATGATTGCCTTTGCTAGTTTGATTGAAATGACATTCCCAGCCTTCGTTACGTTCGTCAGTTTTTGTCCCGAATATTTAGTAATTGAAACTGAAACAGTGCAGCAAACGATGTACCAGTCCAGCTGTGATTTACAACCTGATAGTACTATGTTTTAGACTACCAAGAAATGTATTGGTGAATTATATGAATCATGCATTGAACTGCAGCCATATATTCTGCCAAAAATGCCTTAGTGTGCCTTGGGGTGGCAGGTAGCCTAGCAGTTTGAGCTTTGGGCCAGTAACCAGAAGGTTGCTAGATCAAATCCCTGAGCTGACAATAGAAAAATATGTTGTTTTGCCCACTGTTCCTAGGCCTTCATTGTAAAAAATTAATTGTTCTTAACTGACTTGCCTAATTAAATCAAAAATATAAGTGTACATCATGGAAAGTTGAGTCAAATAGAACCTATTTTTAAAACCTCTTATGAAGTTTGCTTTGTTGCATTAACTGGGATTTTTTAAAATTAGTTTTCATCTAGATTTGTCTGATTTTCAATCTCCCTTTTTTATAGACCATATTTTGTTTTAATTTGTCTAAGTCCACAACAATGCTTAAACCACATCAATCTGAGTGGGTGGGCCTGTTGGGGCCTGTCTCCCCAGTGAGTAAGCCTCTGTCCCTCTACGCCCCTGATGCAAACAGGCATAATGACAATTGCGCATCACAAATAGCCTACTAACCAACACTTTGGACTACACTTTTTCAATGTATGATTTGCTGCCTCAGTTAGCATTTACTGGTAGATCTCATAAGTTGAAACATCTTTCCTACCCTACCGGCTACAGATGCCATTCTTCTGTGAGCTGCTCCATGCCAAAACCAGCTGAGAGCTGAACACTTGCAGCCTGCAGGTGATAGTAAAAATATGTAAAAATATATATATTTTTTTCATGGGCTTTGTGATTGTGCAGGCTACTTTGTGCAGGGTTTCTTTTAGACAGGTAGACTTTTATCATTGGGATGTGATACAAAACGAGGTGTGCTTTAGGACCATGTCGGGAAGGCTGTTTGGAGAGTTTATGTCTGGATATATATACAGTTGAAGTTGGAAGTTTACATACACTTCGGGTTGGAGTCATTAAAACTCATTTTTCAACAACTCCACAAATTTCACTTATAATTCACTGTGTCACAATTCCAGTTGTTCGGAGGTTTACATACACTAAGTTGACTGTGCCTTTAAACAGCTTGGAAAATTCCAGAAAATGATGTCATGGCTTTAGAAGCTTCTGATACTTCCAAAGTTGTGGCAAAATGGCTTAAGGACAACAAAGTCAAGGTATTGGAGTGGCCATCACAAAGCCCTGACCTCAATCCGATAGAAAATTTGTGGGCAGTTCTGAAAAAGCATGTACGAGCAAGGAGGCCTACAAACCTGACTCAGTTACACCAGCTCTGTCAGGAGGAATGGGCCAAAATGCTACCAGATACTAATTGAGTGTATGACCAACTGGGAATGTGATGAAAGAAATAAAAGCTGAAATAAACACTTCTCTCTACTATTATTCTGACATTTCACATTCTTAAAATTCTTAAACACATTCTTGAACCTAACTGACCTAAGACAGGGACTTTTTTACTAGGATTAAATGTCAGGAATTGTGAAAAACTGAGTTGAAATGTATTTCGCTAAAGTGTATGTAAACTTCCGATTTACACATATATATATATATATGTCCCCTCCACTTCTAAAACCAAAGTTGCGCCCCTGTCTATAATAGATATAAAGGCTGTCAAGATATTAATGTTTCCAGAAAGGAGTGTATATATTTGGCCTGGCAACGCGGTTTTACGCGCTGACTGAATGGAAGCTGTGTAACGGTTTTCTTTAGGTGAAGTAGAGGCGGACCAAAATGCAGCGTGGTGGTTATTCATGTTCTTTAATTTATAAAGACACTACACATGAGATAACTAACAAAAACAACAAACGTGAGAAAACCTAAAACAGTCCCATCTGGTGCAAAACACAGAGACAGGAACAATCACCCACAAACACACAGTGAAACCCAGGCTACCTAAATATGGTTCCCAATCAGAGACAATGACTAACACCTGCCTCTGATTGAGAACCATATCAGGCCAGACATAGAAATAGACAAACTAGACATGAAACATAGAATGCACACCCTGACCAACCAAAACATAGAAACATACAAAGCAAACTATGGTCAGGGTGTGACAGTACCCCCCCCCCCCCTGAAACCTGAACCTATAGGGGAGGGTTTGGGTGGGCATCTGTCCGCGGTGGCGGCTCTGGTGCTGGACGTGGCCCCCACTTCACCGTAGTCTTAGTCCCCCACCTTGTCCGCTTCCGTGACCTCCTAGCCACGGCAACCCTACTTAATAACACGGGACAGAGGGGCAGCTCGGGACAGAGGGGCAGCTCGGGACAGAGGGGCTCTTCAGACTCCGGCAGCACAGGAGAGGAGGAAGGCTCTGGCAGATCCTGGCTGACTGGCGGATCTGGAAGAGTCTGGCAGACTGGCGGATCTGGAAGAGTCTGGCAGACTGGCGGATCTGGAAGAGTCTGGCAGACTGACGGATCTGGAAGAGTCTGGCAGACTGGGGGATCTGGATGAGTCTGGCAGACTGGCGGATCTGGAAGAGTCTGGCAGACTGGCGGATCTGGAAGAGTCTGGCAGACTGGCAGATCTGGAAGAGTCTGGCTGACTGGCGGATCTGGAAGAGTCTGGCTGACTGGCGGATCTGGAAGAGTCTGGCTGACTGGCGGATCCTGGCAGACTGACGGCTCTGGCTGCTCCATGCTGACTGGCGGCTCTGGCTGCTCCATGCTGACTGGCGGCTCTGGCTGCTCCATGCAGACTGGCAGCTCTGGCGGCTTCTTGCAGACTGGCAGCTCTGGCAGCTCCTTGCAGACTGGCAGCTCCTTGCAGACTGGCAGCTCCTTGCAGACTGGCAGCTCCTTGCAGACTGACAGCTCTGGCTGCTCCATGCAGACTGGCAGCTCCGGCTGCTCCATGTAGACTGGCAGCTCCGGCTGTTCCATGCAGACTGGCAGCTCTGGCTCTTCCATGAAGACTGGCAGCTCCGGCTGCTGCATGCAGACTGGCAGCTCTGGCTCTTCCATGAAGACTGACAGCTCTGGCTGCTCCATGCAGACTAGCAGCTCTGGCTGCTCCAAACAGGCAGGAGACTCCGGCAACGCTGTAGAGGCGGAAGGCTCTGGCAGCGCTAAACAGGCGGGAGACTCCAGCAGCGCAAAGGCTCTGGCAGCGCTGGAGAGGCGAGGCGCACTGTAGGCCTGATGCGTGGTGCTGGCACTAGTGGTACTGGGCCGAGGACACGCACAGGAAGCCTGGTGCGGGGAGCTGCCACCGGAGGGCTGGTGTGTGAAGGTGGTACTGGATAGACCGGACCTTGCAGGCGCACTGGAGCTCTTGAGCACCGAGCCTGCCCAACCTTCCCGGTTGAATGGTCCCAGTCGCCCTGCCTGTGCAGCGAGGTGGAATATCCCGCACTGGGCTATGAGGTAGCGTAAACCTACCTTCATGTGTCACTGAGGTAGCGTAAACCTACCTTCATGAGTCACTGAGGTAACGTAAACCTACCTTCATGTGTCACTGAGGTAACGTAAACCTACTTTCATGTGTCACTGAGGTAGCGTAAACCTACCTTCAGGTCCCAGAGCTGCTGGAGCAGGTATCATGTCCTCAACATTAAGGACAGGGCCCTCGGGCACTCAGGTCCCAGAGCTGCTGGAGCAGGTATCATGTCCTCAACATTAAGGACAGGGCCCTCGGGCACTCAGGTCCCAGAGCTGCTGGAGCAGGTATCATGTCCTCAACATTAAGGACAGGGCCCTCGGGCACTCTGGTCCCAGAGCTGCTGGAGCAGGTATCATGTCCTCAACATTAAGGACAGGGCCCTCGGGCACTCAGGTCCCAGAGGTGCTGGAGCAGGTATCATGTCCTCAACATTAAGGACAGGGCCCTTGGCACTCAGGTCCCAGAGCTGCTGGAGCAGGAGGAGGAGGAGCACGAGGGAGATATTATCTGAACTCTCAGTGAAAAAACTACTGAACTGGAGAGAAAGGTTAAAGTAGAGAGGAGCGAGGACAAGAAGAGAGAGCTGGAGATGGAGTCTTATAAGAGGAAGGAGATGGAGATGAAGCTGGAGACATCTAAAGAGAGGAGAGATAATGAGAGGAGGGAAACAGAGGGAGGAGATGGAGATGAAGCTGGAGACATCTAAAGAGAGGAGAGATGAGAGGGAAACAGAGGGAGGAGATGGAGATGAAGCTGGAGACATCTAAAGAGAGGAGAGATAATGAGAGGGAAACAGAGGGAGGAGATGGAGATGAAGCTGGAGACATCTAAAGAGAGGAGAGATAATGAAAAGGAGGGAAACAGAGGGAGGAGATGGAGATGAAGCTGGAGACATCTAAAGAGAGGAGAGATAATGAAAGGAGGGAAACAGAGGGAGGAGATGGAGATGAAGCTGGAGACATCTAAAGAGAGGAGAGATAATGAGAGGGAAACAGAGGAAGGAGATGGAGATGAAGCTGGAGACATCTAAAGAGAGGAGAGATAATGAAAGGAGGGAAACAGAGGGAGGAGATGGAGATGAAGCTGGAGACATCTAAAGAGAGGAGAGATAATGAGAGGGAAACAGAGGGAGGAGATGGAGATGAAGCTGGAGACATCTAAAGAGAGGAGAGATAATGAGAGGGAAACAGAGGGAGGAGATGGAGATGAGGCTGGAGACATCTAAAGAGAGGAGAGATAATGAGAGGGAAACAGAGGGAGGAGATGGAGATGAAGCTGGAGACATCTAAAGAAAGGAGAGATAATGAAAGGAGGGAAACAGAGGAAGGAGATGGAGATGAAGCTGGAGACATCTAAAGAGAGGAGAGATAATGAAAAGGAGGGAAACAGAGGAAGGAGATGGAGATGAAGCTGGAGACATCTAAAGAGAGGAGAGATAATGAGAGGGAAACAGAGGGAGGAGATGGAGATGAAGCTGGAGACATCTAAAGAGAGGAGAGATAATGAGAGGGAAACAGAGGGAGGAGAGACACAAACATGAGACTGAGGAGGTGAGGAAGCACTGTGAAGGAGAGGCCAGAGTTGAAGCAGAGAGAAACCTGATGAAGATAGTTCTACCTGACTTATAGAAGAACATCATGATCATAAAGACAAAGACGCAGAGGGAGTTCAGCAGATTGATGGAGGAGAAGGATAGACAGGTGAAGGAGAAGAATATGCAGATGGCAGAAATGAGAGATAGAGGGACTGATAGAAAGAATATGATACAAAACATAGGTTAAAAAAAAGATGTCTAGATGGCCAGAAGATAGCAGTGTTAAACCCTTTGAGGATATTGTTATTTCTGTCTCGACCTGTGTAACTGCACGGAATGATGCGAGACGTTAGCTAACGCTTTATCCATACAAGACATAACCAGAAAGACAGCAGCTGTTTGCATTCCTTTGGATTGAGAAATCAAATGGAACCCTGTTTACAACTCTGTATAGAAAAGAAACAGACAGAAATACTCTATTACAGGGGGACAGCTTCCGTCCTGAGCCATTAAAATAGGACTTCCTAGAAGCTAGTTTTTCAGGCTGTGCTGTTGTTGCGCCGAAAAACTCCCCCCTCCCAGAATTCTACCAGCCCCCCCCCCCCTCGTGTGAATGCGCACACACTCAATTATTCATTGCTGCGACTTACTTGCTAGTTGAGATTTCTGTTCACGTTAGGCTTGCTTTTCATTTGATTTTTTTATGTCCGTTTGATCGGGGGGAGGAACTAGTAATGTTTCAGGTGTATTAGTCTATAAGTAAATCTCTTTGCCAAAATGTGTCATCTCACACGTCTTATTCGACGAGTATTTTTTTAAGTGTAAGGATAATAATTCAGCCACAGTTGTTCTGAAATGTTTAATGCTTTCCAACTGTTACTCCCTCCTCTATGTTTCATATAACACACATACAGTTGTTCTGAAATGTTTAATGCTTTCCAACTGTTACTCCCTCCTCTATGTTTCATATAACACACATACAGTTGTTCTGAAATGTTTAATGCTTTCCAACTGTTACTCCCTCCTCTATGTTTCATATAACACACATACAGTTGAAGTCAGAAGTTTACATACACCGTAGCCAAATACATTTCAACTCAGTTCTTCACAATTCCTGACATTTAATCCTAGTAAAAATGCACTGTTTTAGGTCAGTTAGGTTCACCACTTTATTTTAAGAATGGGAAATGTCAGAATAATAGTAGAGAGAAGGATTTATTTCAGCTTTTATTTCTTTCATCACATTCCCAGTGGGTCAGAAGTTTACACTCAATTAATATTTGCTAGCCTTACCTTTAAATTGTTTAACTTGGGTCAAACGGCTAGCCTTCCAGAAGCTTCCCACAATAAGTTGGGTGAATTTTGGCCCATTCCTCCTGACAGAGCTGGTGTGACTGAGTCAGGTTTGTAGGCCTCCTTGCTCGCACATGCTTTTTCAGTTCTGCCCACACATTTTCTATAGGATTGAGGTCAGGGCTTTGTGATGGCCACTCCAATACCTTTACTTTGTTGTCCTTAAGCAATTTTGCCACAACTTTGGAAGTATGCTTGGGGTCATTGTCCATTTGGAAGACCCATTTGCCACCAAGCTTTAACTTTCTGACTGAGGTCTTGAGATGTTGCTTCAATATATCCACATAATCCTGCCTCATGATGCCATCTATTTTGTGAAGTGCACCAGTCCCTCCTGCAGCAAAGCACCCCCACAACATGATGCTGCCACCCCGTGCTTCAAGATTGGGATGATGTTCTTCGGCTTGCAAGCCTCACTCTTTTTCCTCCAAACATAACAATAGTTGTTATGACCAAACAGTTCTATTTTTGTTTCATCAGACCAGAGGACATTTCTCCAAAAAGTACAATCTTTGTCCCCATGTGCAGTTACAAACCGAAGTCTGGCTTTTTTATGGCGGTTTTGGAGCAGTGGCTTCTTCCTTGCTGAGGGGCCTTTCAGGTTATGTCGATATCGGACTTGTTTTACTATGGCTATAGATACTTTTGTACCGGTTTCCTCCAGCATCTTCACAAGGTCCTTTGCTCTGGGATTGATTTGCACTTTCCGCACCAAAGTACGTTCATCTCTAGGAGACAGAACGCGTCTCCTTCCTGAGCGGTATAATGGTTGCGTGGTCCCATGGTGTTTATACTTGCATACTATTGTTTGTACAGATGAACGTGGTACCTTCAAGCATTTGGAAATTGCTCCCAAGGATGAACCAGACTTGTGGAGGTCTACAAAAAAAAATCTGGGGTCTTGGCTGATTTCTTTTGATTTTCCCATGATGTCAAGCAAAGATGCACTGAGTTTGAAGGTAGGCCTTGAAATACATCCACAGGTACACCTCTAATTGACTCAAATTATGTAAATTAGCATATCAGAAGCTTCTAAAGCAATGCCATCATTTTCTGGAATTTTCCAAGTTGTTTAAAGGAACAATCAACTAATGTATGTAAACTTCCGACCCACTGGAATTGTGATACAGTGAATTGTAAGTGAAATGATCTGTCTGTAAACAATTGTTGGAAAAATTATTTGTGTCATGCACAAAGTAGATGTCCTAACCGACCTGCCAAAACAATAATTTGTTAACAAGAAATTTGTGGAGTGGTTTAAAAACGAGTTTTAATAACTCCAACCTAAGTATGTAAACTTCTGACTTGAAATGTACATAAATTATTCATTTCGGTTGCCTATCCTGATGTGAAGTTTGTCCTATAGAAAGTATTTGACTCTGATGTGTGCCAAAGAGAGTATTTGACTCTATTTGACTCTCTAAGGAAATTAGAAGCAGGGGTGGGGGTTCGGCAGGGCTATTTTCTTGCCTGCTGAAATTCTGTTATCTTCTGTTATCTTGTGTTCTGTGTTTACAGGTTTAGTTTGCACGCTGCCAGTTCTGCAATTGTAATGAGTCGGATTTAAGTGCATGTGATTTTAAAGAGGCTACTAAAGTAGGGTTTCAACCACTTCTGAATTCGCCAGATGAAGTTCCACCCCCATTTATTTTCCACAGGAGAATGTGGAGCAATGCGATGATTGTAGGAAGGTGAGCGGCGCGACAGAAACGTACAGAGACAAAAATCATAAGGTCAATGGCATGGAGGAGGATTTCAGAGATTGTTGGTGTTGATGTTGGGTGAAGAGAGATTTGCAAAACAATGTCTGCTTGTGCTGCTAGCTAGCTATGAACATCAAGCAACCTCAACCCCCAAACTGTGACCAAAGCCACCATTTGTGAATGTGTTGAGTAAATTAAATTGTGAATTTTACTCATCAAAGGATAGAAATCACCATTACAACTGACTAGGTATCCCCCTTTCGCTTTTATAACATTGTAAATGATAAACTTCAGCATGATTTTGTCATGTAATATGCTACCAATTGGATTACGGTATCTTAACATTATGATTCCAATATATTATAGCTTATGGTTCTTTCATTACACTTGTATCGCGACATTGATGATTAAAAGTTACTTCCTGTGAAATACACAGGCCTACATTCATGTGAATGAGTAATTTGGGTAAATTGTGGCTTTGCAAATCTATCTTTACCCACCAACAACATCAACATCTCTGCATTCCTCTTCCACGCCATTAACCATCTGATTTTGTCTCTGTGTTCTAAAATCATTCTCTGCAAAAAAATGAGGTGGAACTACAATGCTCCCCATGCCAACCCCTAGTTAAATAAAGGTTCAATAAATAAATAAAACGCTCCCCACGCTAGCTAGCTAGCTAACATGCATCTCATTAGCTTACACACAGTGGCCTGCTGTAGTAAGCCAGCTAGCTAAAAGTACAAGACTCTTCCTAGAGTTGGCTGCCTGGCCAAACTGAGTAATCGGGGGAGAAGGGCCTTGGTCAGGGAGGTGAGCAAGAACCCGATGGTCACTCTATAGAGCTCCAGAGTTCCTCCTTCCAGGAGGACAATCATCTCTACAGCACTGCACCAATCAGAAGGAAGACAGAAGCCAATCCTCAGTAAAAGGCACATGACAGCCTGCTTGGAGTTTGCCAAAAGACACCTAAAGACTCTCAGACCATGAGAAACAAGATTCTCTGGTATGATGAAAACAAAATTGAAATCTTTGGCCTGAATGCCAAGCGTCACGTCTGGAGGAAACCTGGCACCATCCCTACAGTGAAGCATGGTGGTGGCAGCATCATGCTATGGGGATGTTTATAAGCGGCAGGGACAGGGAGACTAGTCAGGATTGAGGCAAAGATGAACGGAACAAAGTACAGAGAGGTCCTTGATGAAAACCTTCTCCAGAGTGCTCAGTACCTCAGACTGGAGCAAAGGTTCACCTTCCAACAGGATAACGACTCTAAGCACACAACCAAGACAACGGAGGAGTGGCTTCGGAACAAGTCTCTGAATGTCCTTTAGTGGCCCAGTCAGAGCCCGGACTTGAACCCGTTCGAACATCTCTGGAGAGACCTGAAAATAGCTGTGCAGCAACGCTCCCCATTCAATCTGACAGAGCTTGAGAGGATCTGCAGAGAAGAATTGGAGAATCTCCCAAGAAGGCTCAAGGCTGTAAATGCTGCCAAAGGTACTTCAACAAAGTACTGAGTAAAAGGTCTGAATACTTATGTAAATGTAATATTTCAGTTTTTATTCATATTTTTTACATTTCTAAAAACTGTTTTTGCTTTGTCATTTTGGGGTATTGTGTGTAGATTAATGAGGAACAAAAACTATTTTATCCAAGCCTCCCCAGCTTCTCCTTTACCCAAATCCAGATAGCAGATGTTCTGAAAGAGCTGCAAAACCTGGACCCGTACAAATCAGCTGGGCTTGACAATCTGGACCCTCTATTTCTGAAACTATCCGCCGCCATTGTCACAACCCCTATTATCAGCCTGTTCAACTTCTCTTTCATATCGTCTGAGATCCCCAAGGTTTGGAAAGCTGCCGCAGTCATCCCCCTCTTCAAAGGGAGAGACACCCTGGACCCAAACTGTTACAGACCTATTTCCATCCTGCCCTGCCTATCTAAGGTCTTCGAAAGCCAAGTCAACAAACAGATCACTGACCATCTCGAATCCCACCGTACCTTCTCCGCTGTGCAATCTGGTTTCCGAGCCGGTCACAGGTATCACGGGTATCACAGTGCCATCCGTTTTGTTACTAAAGCACCTTATACCACCCACCACTGCGACCTGTATGCACCTAGTCGGCTGGCCCTCGCTACATATTCGACGCCAGACCCACTGGCTCCAGGTCATCTACAAGTCCATGCTAGGTACAGCGCCGCCTTATCTCAGTTCACTGGTCATGATGGCAACACCCACCCGTAGCATGCGGTCCAGCAGGTGTATCTCACTGATCATCCCTAAAGCCAACACCTCATTTGGCTGCCTTTCCTTCCAGTTCTCTGCTGCCTGTGACTGGAACGAATTGCAAAAATCGCTGAAGTTGGAGAGTTTTATCTCCCTCACCAACTTCAAACATCTGCTATCTGAGCAGCTAACCGATCGCTGCAACTGTACATAGTCTATCGGTAAATAGCCCACCCAATTTACCTACCTCATCCCCATACTGTTTTTATTTATTTACTTTTCTGCTCTTTTGCACACCAGTATCTCTACCTGCACATGACCATCTGATCATTTATCACTCCAGTGTTAATCTGCAAAATTGTAATTATTCGCCTACCTCCTCATGCCTTTTGCATACAATGTATATAGACTCTTTAAAAAAAAATCTGTGTTATTGACTTGTTTATTGTTTACTCCATGTGTAACTCTGTGTTGTTGTCTGTTCACACTGCTATGCTTTATCTTGGCCAGGTCGCAGTTGTAAATGAGAACTTGTTCTCAACAGGCCTACCTGGTTAAATAAAGGTGAAATAAAATAAAATAAATAAAATAAAATATTTAGAATAAGGCTGTAACCTGAATACTTTCCGAATGCACTGTAAAGGGTTATGTTTGGGGCAAATCCAATACAACCCATTACCGAGTAGCACACTCTATATTTTCAAGCATAGTGGTGGCTGCATCATGTTATGCTTGTAATCATTAAGGACCGGGGAGTTATCAGGACAAAAAAATCTATGGAATGGAGCTAAGCACAAGCAAAATCCTAGAGGAATATCTGGTTCAGTCTTCTTTCTGCCAGACACTGGGAGATGAATTCACCTTTCAGCAGGACAAAAACCTAGGCCAAATCTACACTGGAGTTGTTTACTAAGAAGACAGTGAATGTCCCTGAGTGGCCGAGTTGCAGTTTTGACTTAACTCTTTTGGGATAGGGGGCAGCATTTTCACTTTTGAATGGATAGCGTACCCAGAGTGAACTGCCTCCTACTCTGTCCCAGATGCTAATTTATGCATATTATTATTAGAATTGGATAGAAAACACTCTGAAGTTTCTAAAACTGTTTGAATGATGTCTGTGATTATAACAGAGCTCATATGACAGACGAAAACCTGAGAAAAATCCAACCAGGAAGTGGGAAATCTGAGGTTTGAAATGTTTCAAAGCTTGGCCTACTGAATACACAGTGTCTATGGAGTCAACTTCCTACGGCTTCCACTAGATTTCCACTGGTTTGAGGATTCTACTATAAATGGGGAGCTTATGAGGATGGGGAGCTTATGAGACCTATTTTAGTCAGTGGTCTGGCAGAGTGTCTCGGGCTCGTGACGTGCACTCCCGACAGAGTTTAGCTCTCGTTCCATGGCTTTTCTTCAGACATAGGAATTCTCCGGTTGGAACATTATTGATGTTTTATGTTAAAAACATCCTAAAGATTGATTCCATACATCGTTTGACTTGTTTCTACGACCTGTAATGGAACTTTTCGAGTTTTTGTCTGGACGAAGTGCTCGCGCCTCATGAAGATGGATTAGTGGGCTGAACACGCTAACAACAAGTGGCTATTTGGACATAAATGATGGACTTTATGGAATTTTATTGAACAAATCAGTCATTTATTGTCGAACTGGGATTCCGGGGAGTGCATTCTGATGAAGATCTGATGAATATTTATAGTGTTATATCTAACTTCTGTTGACTCCAAAATAGCGGATATTTCTCTGGCTGTATTGGGCTCTGAGCGCCGTTCTCAGATTATGCTTTTTCCGTAAAGTTTTTAAAAAATCTGACACAGTGGTTGCATTAAGGAGATGTCTATCTTTAATTCTGTGAATAACAATTATTATTACAATTACAATTATTATTATTAACAATTGTATCTTCTATCAATGTTTATTATGAGTATTTCTGCAAAATCACCGGATGTTTTGGAATCAAAACATTACTGCACGTAACGCACCAATGTTAACTGAGATTTTTGGATGTAAATATGCACATTATCGAACAAAACATTCATGTATTGTGTTACATCATGTCCTATGAGTGTTATCTGATGAAGATCATCAAAGATTAGTGATTCATTTTATCTATATTTCTGCTTTTTGTGACTCCTATCTTTGGCTGGAAAAATGGCTGTGTGTTTTTTTGAATTGGCGGTAATCTAACATAATCATGTGTTGTGCTTTCGTTGTAAAGCCTTTTTGAAATCAGACACGATGGTTTACAAGAAGTTTATCTTTCATTTGCTGTATTGGACTTGTTAATGTGTGAAAGTTACAAATTTCGAAAAAATATTTTTGAATTTCGCACGCTGCCATTTCAGCGGATTGTTAGCGGAACGCCTGCCCTAGAAAGGTTAAATCTGATTGAAAATCTATGGCAAGACCTGAAAATGGTTGTCTAGCAATGATCAACAACCAATTTGACAGATCTTGAAGAATTTGAAAAAGATAATGGAAATGTTGCACAATCCAGGTGTGGAATGCTCTGAGAGACTTACCCAGAAAGACTCACAGCTATAATCGTGGCCAAGGTGAATCTAACATTTATTGACCTAGCGGGTTGAATACTTATCTAATCAAGATATACTAGTGTATTATTATTTTTCATGAATGTTTTACACATTTTAGAAATGTTCTTCCATATTGAGTATTTTGTGTAGATCTTTGACAAAAAAAATCACAATTAAATACATTTTAATCCCACTTTGTAACACAACAAAATGTGGAAAAAGTAAAGAGGTGTGAATACTTTCTGAAGGCCCTGTATTTACATTTGAAGAACATTCTGTAATATATGTTGGAATTTGGAATGTATACATTATTTGGCCAAATGTAAATATTTCACATGTATCCTTAAAAACATTTTTAATAGGTTTTGTAAGTAAACAACACATACAATAGACATATATAGCCCCCCCCCCCCCACACACAGAATTCCAGTCCAATCTACTCAGAGTCCCAGCATTGATACAGTAGTTGATGTTCCTCTCTCTGTTTGTGGTTGGAAGGGTCCCGTTTATGACTTGCCAACAACAAATTGCCAATTGACTCATTCATCCCCTCTCCTCTCCCCTGTAACTACTCCCCAGGTCTTTGCTGTAAATGAGAATGTGTTCTCAGTCAATTTACCTAGTAAAATAAGGGTTCAAAAAAGAAAAAAAGAGTCACACACAGATCTAAACCGATTTCACATATGAAACTGGATCTGAGATGAGAAACCTCACTGAGATCCATAACTGTCTCAAACCCTGATCCAGTTTCTGGCCTTATCTTCCGATAGTCAGTCACATAGTTGAGATCTAGATTGAAGTGGCTGACCCAAATTTAGGCCTGATGTTGCGGTCCAAATTCGAATCCAGGTTACGTCAAATTCAGGTGGGGATGCTCATGGTCTTCCCCTTGAAGATCATGGAATAAATGTGGATTATTTTGTACTTTTGTTCCGGATTAAGATTCAGGTGGAGATGCTCAGAGTCATGAAGTGGAGTTTGGATCCGGTTGATTTGGACATAAGGAGGAAGAGGAATGGGTCCAGGCAGGCATGCAGACAGCACAGACACACTGCCACATTGAAGTAGCCGTAGAAGCTGTCCTCTTCGCTTGCCAACAGACGCACATAATGCAGGAAGTGGAGGGTCCCGGCGGGGCCGAAACATGCCACAAAAATCACAAACACCAGCGAGCTAGCCTTGACATACAGCGCCCAGTCGTGGTGTGAGTGGTTGAGTTCTCGGACTATCCGTGCATAACACACAGCCGTGACCACCAGCGGGACTAGTAGACCCAGAAAGGTCAGGCCCAGCTTGTAGTAGAGCAGAGGAGCATGGGAGCTGTAGTCCAGTGGAAGAACATCATGGCAAGTAGTGAGGCCTAGCTGAGGGAGGTGGTAGCTCTGCCGGACCAGGAGCTCGGGTATGACAGCAGCCCCAAACACCCCCCAAACAACCACGCTGGCCCAGGCGGTATAGGCCCTTTTGGGGAGGCTCTTGTAGAGAAACGGGCGCACCACGGCCAGGTAGCGTTTGACGCTAATACAGGCTAGTGTGTGTGCCGAGCAGTACAGGTTGCCGTAGAAACAGGCTGTGACGATGCGGCAGGCAGTCTCGCCGAACACCCAGTGGTTGCCATGGAGATGGTAGTGGGCCTTGAAGACGAGGGAGAGGAGGAGGAAGAGGTCGGAGATGGCCAGGCTGCAGTAGAGGATGGCCGACGACACCCTCCTGACTTCGGTGGCCACGGAGGACAAGATGGCAACGTTGGCCGGGATCCCCACGACAATGGCCAGCATGTAAAAACTGGGGATGACCCACCTGCTCAGCGGGCCGGCGAGGTACGCCGCTGTGTCGTTGCTTAGCAACCACAGCACCGGAGGGGTAGGAGCAGAGGCAGTGGGGGGGCCAGAATAATGGGGTGCTTGTTGTGTCTGTGTCTGTTGGCAGGCATTCGGGAGAGAGACAGACTTTAACTGTATGATTTTTCCTTTAAATGTTCTGGGAATTACAGTGATGTTGCACTTGGATTTCTTGGCCCTTTTCCCTGGGGAAGTACATGAAGGGGGGGAGACATTAGGATTTGGTACCATAACAACTCACACTGAAACTACAGGCTATTCAAAACAGCATTTGTTGTTTGTTTTTCACGTCCGTATTCATTTATTTGGTTAACGGCGTTCATTTCCATAGGGATACATAACATGTGACGGTAAATAATTGAAAGAGAGAAATATGCAGGAAACAAAACATTGTGCATTTGTTTTTCTAATATCCTAAAGCATACAGTCAATTTAGTAAAGTTAAGGCATTTCGACATGTAATGACTTAGTTGAATAACTATGGAAATGAGAAGAGCTGCTAACATGGAATGGCCTCCGCTGTTAGTCAAAGGAGTGGTATTCAAAGTAACTGGAACACATGACAAGCGTGTGCGTCAGGAGAGATAAAGAAACCTCTATCTGTACAAGGTAGATTCATCAAATCTTACACAATGCTTTAGTGATTCACATAACTGTGTAAAGATGTGCAAGTTACTGCAACAAAAAAAATAAGGATTTCATAGTGCTAAACATTCATTCAATTCTGCTAAAAAACTTCTTAGAAATCAAACTTGATAAATCCCACAGTTGGAAACAACAACAAAAGGGAACAAGCATCTGTACTAAACATTTCCTAAATTATTAGATTGGCATTTTAGTTTCGACATCTTTCAAGAATGATTACTTTTTGATCAAATGTTGTCAATAACATGTGGTTGTCTTTACCTTTGGATTGAAATGTCACATCCAACAAAAGAAAAGAAACCAATAAAAATAGCAAAAGTTTCCCCATTGCTATTTGTCCGGATAGATAGTCCTTTGAAATAATCAACTTTAGCTATCGACAATAAGGGCAGATCGTTCCTGATGTCCGGGCAGGTCACATCTCTGTCAAGAAGTCTCTCTGTACTTCTATCAAGATTTTCTCAGTGAGTTAAACCAGAGAGAGGAAGGCGGAGCAATTTGCTGTAGAAAAGTATTTGGCTGAGCTATGTCATCCTGGCAGCACACAAAAAACCTGCCACAACCTGTTTGAGCCTAAAGAGCTCTTTTGAAGACATTGCATTTCTAACATACAGTACCAGTCAAACGTTTGGATAAACCTACTCCTTATATCATTGTTCTTTATTCTTACTATTTTCTACATTGTAGAATAATAGTGAAATAATAGGAAATAACACATGGAATAATGTAGTTGTCACGTTCTGACCTTTATTTCCTTTGTTTTGTATTTATTTAGTATGGTCAGGGCGTGAGTTGGGTGGGCAGTCTATGTTTGTTTTTCTATGTTTTGGGGTATTTCTATGTTTCAGCCTAGTATGGTTCTCAATCAGAGGCAGGTGTCATTAGTTGTCTCTGATTGAGAATCATACTTAGGTAGCCTGGGTTTCACTGGGTGTTTGTTCCTGTCTCTGTGTTTGCACCAGATAGGACTGTTTAGGTTTTCGCACATTTATTGTTTTGTTAGTTATTTCATGTCTAGTTCCTTTATTAAAAAACATGAATAACCACCACGCTGCATTTTGGTCCGCTTCTCCTTCAACCCAGGAAAACCCTTACAGTAGTAACTGAAAAAAGTAGCCACCCTTTGCCTTGATGACAGCTTTGCACACGCTTGACATTCTCTCAACCAGCTTCACCTGGAATGCTTTTCCAACAGTCTTGAAGGAGTTCCCACATATACTGAGAACTTGTTCACTGCTTTTTCTTCAATCTGCGTTCCAACTCATCCCAAACCATCTCAATTGGGTTGAGGACAGATGATTGTGGAGGCCAGGGCATCTGATGCAACACTCCATCACTCTCCTTCTTGGTCAAATAGCCCTTACCCAGCCTGGAGGTGTGTTGGGTCATTGTCCTGTTAAAAAACAAATGATAGTCTTAATAAGCGCAAACCAGATGGGATGGCATATCGCTGCAGAATGCTGTGGTAGCCATGCTGGTTAAGTGTTCCTTGAATTCTAAATAAATCACAGACGGTGTGGGAGTGCTTTGCTGGTGACACTATCACACCTCCTCCTCCATGCTTCACAGTGTGAACCACACATGCGGAAATCATTCGTTCACCTACTCTGCGTCTCACAAAGACACAGCGATTGGAAGCAGAAATCTCAAATTTGTACTCATCACACCAAAGTACAGATTTCCACCGGTCTAATGTCCATTGCTCGTGTTTCTTGGCCCAAGCAAGTCTCTTCTTCTTATTGGTGTCCTTTAGTAGTGGTTTCTTTGCAGCAATTTTACCATGAATGCCTGATTCACGCAGTCTCCTCTGAACAGTTGATGTTGAGATCTGTCTTTTACTTGTTTGGGCTGCAATTTCTGAGCCTGGCAACTCTAATGAATCTAATGAACAAGGCAAATGGTGGCGACGTTGAAGAATCTCAAATATAAAATAGATTTTGATATGTTTGACACTTTTTTGGTTACTTCATGATTCCATATGTGTTATTTCATAGATTTGTCTTCACTATTATTCTACAAATGTAGAAAATAGTAAAAATAAAGATAAACCCTTGAATGAGAAGGTATGTCCAAACTTTTGACTGGCACTGTACTTTCATTGCAGTAGAGTACTTCAAACATCTTTGGGCTATCAAGTTCATGCTACTGCTGCCAGCCTATTTTTCTGCTGCTGAATAACTAGTCTCGCAAACGCCACCCTTTAGTGGTAACCAGTCAATCATGTGTCCTTTAGAAAACATTATTTTGCCTGGAGTTGTGCCAACCCCTCAGTGAAGCTTTATTGATGTGGAATTACACCTTTTTTTTTTATAGATCAGATTTTAAAATAAAATAAATGGTTGTTAACAATCCCGGATCCGGGAGCGTAATCATAGCCTCAAACGAATTTGCATGACACAGTGGACATAAATAAATTTCCTATTCATGAAAATCGCAAATGAAATGAAATAAATATATTCAAACACAAGCTTAGCCTTTTGTTAACAACACTGTCATCTCAGATTTTCAAAATATGCGTTACAGCATTTGTGTAAGTTTATCATGGCATAATGCTATGCTAGCTCTGCTGGCAGCAGGCAACATTTTCACGAAAATAAGAAAAGCAACCAAATTAAATCATTTACCTTTGAAGAACTTCGGATGCTTTCACTCAGGAGACTCCCAGTTAGATAGCAAATGTTCCTTTTTTCCAAAAATATTATTTTTGTAGGCGAAATAGCTCCCGTTTCTTCATCATGCTTGGCTGAGAAATCGACCGGAAAATGCTGCAACTATAAGGGCAAACTTTTTTCAAAATTCGCTCCATGATATCGACAGAAACACGGCAAACGTTGTTTAGGATCCATCCTCAAGGTGTTTTTAACATATATATTCAATAATATATCAGTTGAGGCAATTGGTTTCTCATAAGAAGCGATTGGAAAAATGGCTACCTCAGTATTTTACGGGAGATTTTCTGCGAGAGACACCATGTGACCACATGCTATATATGGTCCCTATCGGCCATTCTTCAATGGAAATGCCTAAAAAGACGCCACAATGCTGTAGACACCTTGGGGAATACGTGGAAAACGTCAACTAATTCGCAGCTCATTCACAGCCATATAAGGAGTCATTGGCATGAGGCGGTTTTAAAAAATGTGGCGCTTCTTGGTTGGATTTTTATCTGGGTTTCGCCTGTAACATCAGTTCTGTGGCACTCACAGACAATATCTTTGCAGTTCTGGAAACGTCAGAGTGTTTTCTTTCCAAAGCTGTCAATTATATGCAAAGTCGAGCATCTTTTCGTGACAAAATATCTTGTTTAAAACGGGAACGAAAATGTTTAATAGCCCCCCCTAATGCATAACTGGTTTTAAGAGAACTACTCTATTGGCGTACTGATCAAGTTACTTGAGTTATTTAGTCAAACAGGGGGTAAAACTCTAGTCAACTTCCGTTTGATGTATGGTCTTATCTTAGTAACACTACTCCTAATACCGAATCATATACAGTGAAATATATGACGAGGTAAAATGACACACATTTCTGTCCATGTTTCCTGTTTGTCAGTGAGGCCCTTCAGTGACTTTTTCAGCCAGCACATGTGACTGCAGAGCGAGGAAGGAAATGCCTGTCTGAAGCTGATAAGCCAGTCTGAACAAGAGCCGTTCTGCTCATATTTTTACATGTCTTTACACGTCATCTTCACATATCTTCTGAGGGAACTGTTGCCTACAGAACAAAGCGTTTAGCCAACAAAAAGCCCCCTGCTCTAACTGTAGGAGGCAATTAGACAAAAACAATCATGTTTTTACAGATCACCAAAATAGAACTCTAGAATAAGCCCGCTGATCTAGAATGTTGTATTTCTTTTTTTCTTTTGCATTTTTGTTATTTCTCTGTGAGTTTCCATCAGGCCCCAGCAGCTCGCAGGTGTGACCCTGTGTCACGTCTTGTTGTTCCTGTGCCTCTAACCCACAGGATGCTAGCTGACAGGAAAGAGATGAGTCTATTCTAATCATGTCTGAATGACCCTACCAGAGAGACCCAAACAACACTGTCCTGTAGACATTTCTGAGACGAATGATTCTCACATGTTTACAGACAGTGAATAAATACAGTATTTTGGGTGAATACTGTACACAATGGTGGTGTAATTGATATATGACTGGATTGGGTGAATACTGTATGACATGGTGGTGTAATTGATATATGACTGGATTGGGTGAATACTGTAGGACATGGTGGTGTAATTGATATAAGACTGGATTGGGTGAATACTGTAGGACATGGTGGTGTAATTGATATATGACTGGGTGAATACTGTACGACATGGTGGTGTAACTGATATATGACTGGATTGGGTGAATACTGTAGGACATGGTGGTGTAATTGATATATGACTGGATTGGGTGAATACTGTACGACATGGTGGTGTAATTGATATATGACTGGATTGGGTGAATACTGTACGACATGGTGATGTAATTGATATACTGTCTAATTGGAGGACTACAGTGACTCTTGGCGTTTCCCTGACAATAGAGGGTATAGGGAGTGAGTCTCAAAGACCCTCCCCATTATTGATTAAGGTTCATATGTTCTGCTGCAGATATTGTCTGATTGCTGATATCACCAATAAGCCAAGGATTGACAAGGAACAAGGAACCTACCCCGACAAGGGCTAGTCATTAACACATGTTTGTGCCATGTGTTAAAAACAGGAATGCTTTTAGTGCCCTCATAATACAATATAATGTATTATGTTATGTTACAGCAGTGTTGGGCGCTCCTGGCCTGGTACATTCTGTAATACGACCCCGAAGTCCTAAAGGATTAAGCAGAAGGATCCACAGGTTCTATTCTGTTTCTGCCTTCCTCATTTGACCACTAAGGCCCGTCAGCTCAGATTGTATTACAGCCTCTCTGGCCCTGACGACAGTCTGTTAGTCTGTATATTACTATTACATGTTTGTAACACCCATGATATTACTATTGACCGGGGAGTTTTGCTATTTACCACTTTGTCAGTTATCTGATGTTGATTTAGTTTTTATTATGTTATAACACAACATGGCACGGATTATGTAGCATTGCTATTCACATCATCAATGCATTGATAGACACTTATAAACCTCAGTGAATGATTAGTGAGTGATGATGAGTGATTATATTAATTGGACTGCGTTTTCGTAGAGATATGACTGGGTTTGGCCTGGCTTGATTTTAAGGACACAGCTAAGTATCTCCAACAGAGGGCAGTGTTGCCCAATTGGCTTTTTATTAAGGCTGGCTACAAACTGATAGCTGTTTCAATGATGCGCCATCCATGTTGGTCACCACTGTGTCTCTTTCAGTGGCAGACATAATTGGTCAATTTGGATGTTTTCCCAGTGCTACCCAATTCCTGGTAGTCTAGCTGGTCATTATGTGCCTGTTATTTAAACGTATTTAGATCTGGGCTGCGTCTCAAGACAGGAGAGTTATCCCCCAACTAAAGTATGCCAGGGAGCTAAGCCCTCTGGCATACGTGACAGCGTTAGTGTAGGAACAGGTTCTATCACAGCTGTCCAAGTGTCTGAGCTCTGTAGAGGACAGTGAACAAGGACAGAACCCGAGGGAACTATCTATAGGGAACAGCTTTCTGGAATGGAACGCAACACTGGCCTCGTGCCATGGAGTTAACCCCTGTGCTCTGTGTTGTCGTGGTCAGTTTCCTACCTTCTCCCTTAGCAAGAATGAGCTGGTGTTAGTGTGGAATCCGTTAGTGGCCTTCTGAGCAATGTGACCCAAACACAGGGTTTTAAAGTTCTAGCTGCACCTTCCGTGGAAAGAACGGAATATGATGTAACACACACATGCAAGCGCCACACACAAACTAAAAACCCATGAACTGAATACATAACATTACTGTGATAAATGCAACACATTTTGGGGACAGTTCCACCTCAATGGAAACCCTAATGTTTCCCTAATAAGTAAAGCATGAGGCGGTCAAAAGTGAGAGAGTGTGCATTGCTACTGTAGTGTTAATGTGAGTGAGTGTGTGTGTGTGTTCTTGTTTGAACCCGGGGTGTGTGGTTCTGTGTTTTCACTGCCTTCTCACAGTCCCAGGGTAAATGATCCATGCTTTCCCTCTCCCTCCCACACACACTCCTCTTCCATCACCACACACACACACATAAACTTTTCCTCAGCCCTCACACAGCACCCCTGAATAGTCCCCCATACAGCCAGGCCTAGCTCAACATGATCTGATAGATGAGGATTACAGGTGCAGAAAACTGCTTCAGCATGTCTCTGTTATTTCAGTTTTTTCAAGGAGTTTGTAAAGTGTTAATATTTCAATAATTTCACTGTAAATTGTATAAGGGTTTCTTGAACATACGTCTTTCGATGAGGGCGCAAGGCGAGACCCAGATGCAGACACAGGAGGCAGATGGTTGGAGTCTTAGATGTTTATTAATCCAAAAAGGGGTAGGCAGGAGAATGGTCGTGTACAGGCAAATAGTCCAAACCAGTTTTGAGTCCAGTAAGTACCGAAGGGCAGGCAGGCGGGAATGGAGTCCAGAAAACAGGCAGGGGTCAAAACCTGGGAGGACTGGCAAAAGGAGTACAGGAAGAACAAAAACACACTGGTTGACTTGATAAACATACAAGACAAACTGCCACAGAGACAGGAAACACAGGGGTTAATTTAGGGAAAATAAGCGACACCTGGAGGGGGTGGAGACAATAACAAGGACAGGTGAGATCAGGTTGTGACACTTTCTCTCTCTCTAATTCTGGATCTTTGTGAACATCTGTCTTCCTCTACCATTAGAGGAGTGTTCAGGTCAGATAGCTGTGAGCCACTCAGGCCCGATGCAGTGCAGACAGTAGCTGTTCAGTACTGTAACTTCAGCAACATTTTAGGATTGGTTGAACTGGCCTTTACACCTAACGTCCTGTCTCTAGCTGAAAAATGTTATGTGATCTCCGGGAAATAGCGGAAACCCAAACCCATGAAACAAAGACACCACCCTAAACACACACACGCAGTCACGCACACACACACATAGAGAAGACAGTCTGTCTGTGCAGAAAGCTCTGTCTGGACACAATAGCATCATAGTTAATCTGCCTCTCTAGACAGGAAGGACATTAACAGATAACACCAGATGGACCCTGGTGCTGCTGTAGGTCAAAGTTTGACTATCCAGCCTCTTCCGTCAAGAACCATGTTTTTCTTACATGTTTACTTTGTAACTGTCTGTCGCCTAGTAACTTTTCCCAGCAGTAGTGGCAGTTATCATGAAAATGTCAGATCTGAGAATCCTTAACCAAACTGGAAGGCAGAACCCACCTACTGTTACTCAACTATAAGCCATCCCTATGAGTTAATTGCAAACCAGATTCCCGGTAGTGTGTCTATGGTCACAGTTACATTCTGGTACAGTGACTTTATTGCAAATACTGATAAATAAATAAACAATAGGACAACTATTTTATGTATGCCACAGACAATGACTATAAGAGGTCAAATATTTCAACATTGTTGTGCATTTCTGGCCAGTTGCCATCCTACGGCATTTTTGTCATTTCCTTACTACGCTGAGAAATAATAATTTGCTTACATTCTGTTCAATCCGTCAGACTGATGTTGAGACTTTCAGTAACTTCACAGAGAAAATAAGATTAGCACGACTTTGTCACACTGAGACAACATTAGACATTCTTATCCAGAGTGCGCACACTGTTATACTGGTCCCCCATGGGAATACGAACACACAACTCTGGAGTTGCTAGTGCCCTGCTCTACCAACTAAGCCACACGGGAGCCATATGAGACATCTTTGTATATTACGTACAGAAAGGCCAAGGTTAAGGCTTAGCCTTTACACACCTACTTCAGTAGTGGACTCAACCCTTCACGGTCAGACTGTTCCATATGAGACATCTTTGTATATTACGTACAGAAAGGCCAAGGTTAAGGCTTAGCCTTTACACATCTACTTCAGTAGTGGACTCAACCCTTCACGGTCAAAGAGAGAGTTGTGGTACTTTCTAATCAAAGGCTTCGTTCCAATGCACTGTACTAGCATACCACTTTAAGGCACCCCCAGTACATCGCTCCATTTTAAGAGCCAGTAGGTCTACTATGGATATTGGAAAATAGCCTTGCCACGCCTCCAAAGCCAAAAAGACGTCTGTAAACAACAACAGGGTAACCACTAACCAATGTCGAAGTAAAAGTCACGCAAGCGGCTTAGTCACTTATTAACTTTGATATAATCAATGAAGTCATCTGTGAATGTGGATTAGATGGGACTGGATGGAGGGTGGACTCTGACCTGTGGATAGAGCGGAGGGTTATGTTACCCTACAAGGAGAATTTAGTCATATCCAGTGCAGGCTGTGCTGCAGTGCAGTCAGATACAGCATCTCGTCACATACACAGTTTACAGCAGCAGGTAGACGAGGAAATGCTCTAGCTCCCTCAACAACGCAGGAACAATAATAACCATAACATTGATAAAAAGAGCAAAACATAGCAAGTAATAAGAGCGGTAGTATGCATAATAATGGACTGTTTTAGGCAACACTGTATTTACAATATGAAGTGAGAAGTGACCTTGGTCACGCAGTTGAATAAATGGTATATCATAGAACAGCAGCATTGACTGTCTGTGTGTACAGCATGTGTGTGAGTTCTGAGTGTGTGAGTGTGAGTTCTGAGTGTGTGTGTGTGTGTGTGTGTGTGTGTGTGTGTGTGTGTGTGTGTGTGTGTGTGTGTGTGTGTGTGTGTGTGTGTGTGTGTGTGTGTGTGTGTGTGTGTGTGTGTGTGTGTGTGTGTGTGTGTGTGTGTGTGTGTTTATGAGTGTTTATGAGTGGTTGTGTGTAAGTGTTGGTTGTGTGGGTCGTCAGGACATGATACATTGGCAATTTTGTAGGGCAATATTGCCGAGCAATGCTGCTGGCAACAGAGTGGGGTAATGAGACACTGGAGCAATGATGAGCAATGAGCAACATGGACATGAATAATAGATTTCATATGAATCAAATCAAACTGTATTTGTCACATGCGCCGAGTGATCCACCAAGGTGGCATAGCAGTTCAGACGTCTTTTGTCCTCGTCTTGTCGTGTCCTGTATATATATATATTTACAACTTTTTCACATACATTTTATTTTTATTTTCCATCAACTCATCTTCAAAACACTCTCCTGCAACCCGCCTCACCAATGTATATTTATAAAAAAGTATTATTTACCTCAGATCTGTAATCCTCCAAGAAGCTAGCCAGAAACTCCAAGAAGCTAGCCTGAAACTAGCCAGAAGCTAATCCAGAAGCTAGTTCAGAAGCTAGTTAGCTCCTTTACTGGCAAATCGTTAGTATTCAGCTAACCACGGTTTGTGGTCATCAGCTATCCTTTAGCTCGAAAATCTATCGCCAGTTCTGTACGGCGCAGCGCGGCTCGGAACGGAACATACCGGACCAATTTTTCTCTCCATGTCCCTGGATTTCGACTGCTCTCTGGACATTCATACCCGGATCTCACAGCTAGCTAGCTGCTATCCGTGTGACTATCGGCGTTCGTCGATTCCGGAGCAAACATCAATTATTCCGGAGCTAGCAAGCTCCGTCAATCACTCCTGAGTTCCATCAATCACACCTAGGCTGCAGTCACCTATCCGGACCCGTTTTACTGCTTTCGCGGAGCCCCACCGGGCCTTCACAACTGGACTGCCGACGTTATCTACCCGAAGGAGTTATTCGGCTGGCTCCTCCGTCGCGACGTTACCTGAACGCCCATCTGCGGCCTGCTAACCGTTAGCTGTCTTACCGGCTGCTATCTGAATAGACAATCGGACAATTTTTTATTTTATTTTTTTATTTTTTTATTATTATTATTATGTTTTCTTCTTGGGCCTCTATAACTATATCTATTGTTTTTATTTTTGTTGTTGTTGTGTGATTTGGATTAATCCCCTCTACCACACGGAACCCCACTAATCTACTGACGGAACGCAAGAGGTGGCTAACAACAGACCTCCATCCTATGCTAGCTTGCTACCGATGCCCTGGCTAGCTGTCTAAATCACCAACCAACCTCTCCACTCACCGGACCCTTTTGATCACTCGACTAAGCATGCCTCTCCTTAATGTCAATATGTCTTGTCCATTTCTGTTCTGGTTAGTGTTTATTGGCTTATTTCACTGTAGAGCCTCTAGTCCTGCTCACTATACCTTATCCAACCTATTAGTTCCACCACCCACACATGCAATGACATCTCCTGGTTTCAACGATGTTTCTAGAGACAATATCTCTCTCTTCATCACTCAATACCTAGGTTTACCTCCACTGTATTCACATCCTACCATACATTTGTCTGTACATTATACCTTGATGCTATTTTATCGCCCCCAGAAACCTCCTTTTACTCTATGTTCCAGACGTTCTAGACGACCAATTCTCATAGCTTTTAGCCGTACCCTTATTCTACTCCTCCTATGTTCCTCTGGCGATGTAGAGGTGAATCCAGGCCCTGCAGTGCCTAGCTCCACTCCTATCCCCCAGGCGCTCTCTTTTGACGACTTCTGTAACCGTAATAGCCTTGGTTTCATGCATGTTAACATTAGAAGCCTCCTCCCTAAGTTTGTTCTATTCACTGCTTTAGCACACTCTGCCAACCCGGATGTTCTAGCTGTGTCTGAATCCTGGCTTAGGAAGACCACCAAAAACTCAGACATTTTAATTCCAAACTACAACATTTTCAGACAAGATAGAACTGCCAAAGGGGGCGGTGTTGCAATCTACTGCAAAGATAGCCTGCAGAGTTCTGTCCTACTATCCAGGTCTGTACCCAAACAATTTGAACTTCTACTTTTAAAAATCCACCTCTCTAAAAACAAGTCTCTCACCGTTGCCGCATGCTATAGACCACCCTCTGCCCCCAGCTGTGCTCTGGACACCATATGTGAACTGATTGCCCCCCATCTATCTTCAGAGTTCGTGCTGCTAGGCGACCTAAACTGGAACATGCTTAACACACCAGCCATCCTACAATCTAAACTTGATGCCCTCAATCTCACACAAATGATCAATGAACCTACCAGGTACCTCCCCAAAACCTTAAACACGGGCACCCTCATAGATATCATCCTAACCAACTTCCCCTCTAAATACACCTCTGCTGTCTTCAACCAAGATCTCAGCGATCACTGCCTCATTGCCTGCATCCGTAATGGGTCAGCGGTCAAACGACCTCCACTCATCACTGTAAAACGCTCCCTGAAACACTTCTGCGAGCAGGCCTTTCTAATCGACCTGGCCGGGGTATCCTGGAAGGATATTGATCTCATCCCGTCAGTAGAGGATGCCTGGATATTTAAAAAAAATGCCTTCCTAACCATCTTAAATAAACATGCCCCATTCAAGAAATTTAGAACCAGGAACAGATATAGCCCTTGGTTCTCCCCAGACCTGACTGCCCTTAACCAACACAAAAACATCCTATGGCGTTCTGCATTAGCATCGAACAGCCCCCGTGATATGCAGCTGTTCAGGGAAGCTAGAAATCATTATACACAGGCAGTTAGAAAAGCCAAGGCTAGCTTTTTCAAGCAGAAATTTGCTTCCTTCAACACTAACTCAAAGAAGTACTGGGACACTGTAAAGTCCATGGAGAATAAGAACACCTCCTCCCAGCTGCCCACTGCACTGAAGATAGGAAACACTGTCACCACTGATAAATCCACCATAATTGAGAATTTCAATAAGCATTTTTCTACAGCTGGCCATGCTTTCCACCTGGCTACTCCTACCCCGGACAACAGCACTGCACCCCCAACAGCAACTCGCCCAAGCCTTCCCCATTTCTCCTTCTCCCAAATCCATTCAGCTGATGTTCTGAAAGAGCTGCAAAATCTGGACCCCTACAAATCAGCCGGGCTAGACAATCTGGACCCTTTCTTTCTAAAATTATCTGCCGAAATTGTTGCCACCCCTATTACTAGCCTGTTCAACCTCTCTTTCGTGTCATCTGAGATTCCCAAAGATTGGAAAGCAGCTGCGGTCATCCCCCTCTTCAAAGGGGGGGATACTCTTGACCCAAACTGCTACAGACCTATATCTATCCTACTGTGCCTTTCTAAGGTCTTCGAAAGCCAAGTCAACAAACAGATTACCGACCATTTCGAATCTCACCATACCTTCTCTGCTATGCAATCTGGTTTCAGAGCTGGTCATGGGTGCACCTCAGCCACGCTCAAGGTCCTAAACGATATCTTAACCGCCATCGATAAGAAACATTACTGTGCAGCCGTATTCATTGATCTGGCCAAGGCTTTCGACTCTGTCAATCACCATATCCTCATCGGCAGACTCGACAGCCTTGGTTTCTCAAATGATTGCCTCGCCTGGTTCACCAACTACTTCTCTGATAGAGTTCAGTGTGTCAAATCGGAGGGTCTGCTGTCCGGACCTCTGGCAGTCTCTATGGGGGTGCCACAGGGTTCAATTCTTGGACCGACTCTCTTCTCTGTATACATCAATGAGGTCGCTCTTGCTGCTGGTGAGTCCCTGATCCACCTCTACGCAGACGACACCATTCTGTATACTTCCGGCCCTTCTTTGGACACTGTGTTAACAACCCTCCAGGCAAGCTTCAATGCCATACAACTCTCCTTCCGTGGCCTCCAATTGCTCTTAAATACAAGTAAAACTAAATGCATGCTCTTCAACCGATCGCTACCTGCACCTACCCGCCTGTCCAACATCACTACTCTGGACGGCTCTGACTTAGAATACGTGGACAACTACAAATACTTAGGTGTCTGGTTAGATTGTAAACTCTCCTTCCAGACCCATATCAAACATCTCCAATCCAAAGTTAAATCTAGAATTGGCTTCCTATTTCGCAACAAAGCATCCTTCACTCATGCTGCCAAACATACCCTTGTAAAACTGACCATCCTACCAATCCTCGACTTTGGCGATGTCATTTACAAAATAGCCTCCAATACCGTACTCAACAAATTGGATGCAGTCTATCACAGTGCAATCCGTTTTATCACTAGTAAAAATAAATAAATAAAAGGAACAATTAATTAAACAGTAAAATGACAATTGCAAAGCTATATACAGGGGGTAGTGGTACAGAGTCAATGTGGAGGCTATATACAGGGGGTACCGGTACAGAGTCAATGTGGAGGCTATATACAGGGAGTACTGGTACAGAGTCAATGTGGAGGCTATATACAGGGGGTACTGGTACAGAGTCAATGTGGAGGCTATATACAGAGGGTACTGGTACAGAGTCAATGTGGAGGCTATATACAGAGGGTACTGGTACAGAGTCAATGTGGAGGCTATATACAGGGGGGTACCGGTACAGAGTCAATGTGGAGGCTATATACAGGGGGTACTGGTACAGAGTCAATGTGGAGGCTATATACAGGGGGTACTGGTACAGAGTCAATGTGGAGGCTATATACAGGGGGTACTGGTACAGAGTCAATGTGGAGGCTATATACAGGGGGTACTGGTACAGAGTCAATGTGGAGGCTATATACAGAGGGTACTGGTACAGAGTCAATGTGGAGGCTATATACAGAGGGTACTGGTACAGAGTCAATGTGGAGGCTATATACAGGGGGTACTGGTACAGAGTCAATGTGGAGACTATATACAGGGGGTACTGGTACAGAGTCAATGTGGAGGCTATATACAGGGGGTACTGGTACAGAGTCAATGTGGAGGCTATATACAGGGGTACTGGTACAGAGTCAATGTGGAGCTATATACAGGGGTACTGGTACACAGTCAATGTGGAGGCTATATACAGGGGTACTGGTACAGAGTCAATGTGGAGGCTATATACAGGGGTACTGGTACAGAGTCAATGTGGAGGCTATATACAGGGGGTACTGGTACAGAGTCAATGTGGAGCTATATACAGGGGGTACTGGTACAGAGTCAATGTGGAGGCTATATACAGGGGTACTGGTACAGAGTCAATGTGGAGGCTATATACAGGGGGTACCGGTACAGAGTCAATGTGGAGGCTATATACAGGGGGTACTGGTACAGAGTCAATGTGGAGCGCTATATACAGGGGTACTGGGTACAGAGTCAATGTGGAGGCTATATACAGGGAGGTACTTGTACAGAGTCAATGTGGAGGCTATATACAGGGTACTGGTACAGAGTCAATGTGGAGGCTATATACAGGGGGTACTGTACAGAGTCAATGTGGAGGCTATATACGAGGGTACTGGTACAGAGTCAATGTGGAGGCTATATACAGGGGTACTGGTACAGAGTCAATGTGGAGGCTATATACAGGGGGTACTGGTACAGAGTCAATGTGGAGGCTATATACAGGGGGTACTGGTACAGAGTCAATGTGGAGGCTATATACAGGGGGTACTGGTACAGAGTCAATGTGGAGGCTATATACAGGGGGTACTGGTACAGAGTCAATGTGGAGGCTATATACAGGGGGTACTGGTACAGAGTCAATGTGGAGGCTATATACAGGGGTACTGGTACAGAGTCAATGTGGAGGCTATATACAGGGGGTACTGGTACAGAGTCAATGTGGAGGCTATATACAGGGGGTACTGGTACAGAGTCAATGTGGAGGCTATATACAGGGGGTACTGGTACAGAGTCAATGTGGAGGCTATATACAGGGGGTACTGGTACAGAGTCAATGTGGAGGCTATATTACAGGGGGTACTGCGTACAGAGTCCAATGTGGAGGCTATATACAGGGGGGTACTGGTACAGAGTCAATGTGGAGGCTATATACAGGGGGTACCGTACAGAGTCAATGTGGAGGCTATATACAGGGGGGTACTGGTACAGAGTCAATGTGGAGGCTATATACAGGGGGTACTGGTACAGAGGTCAATGTGGAGCTATATACAGGGGGTACCGGTACAGAGTCAATGTGGAGGCTATATACAAGGGGTACTGGTACAGAAGTCAATGTGGAGGCTATATACAGGGGGGTACTGGTACAGAGTCAATGTGGAGGCTATATACAGGGGGTACTGGTACAGAGTCAATGTGGAGCTATATACAGGGGTACTGGTACAGAGTCAATGTGGAGGCTATATACAGGGGTACTGGTACAGAGTCAATGTGGAGGCTATATACAGGCGGGTACTGGTACAGAGTCAATGTGGAGGCTATATACAGGGGTACTGGTACACAGAGTCAATGTGGAGGCTATATACAGGGGCTACTGGTACAGAGTCAATGTGGAGGCTATATACAGGGGGTACTGGTACAGAGCCAATGTGGAGGCTATATACAGGGGTACTGGTACAGAGTCAATGTGGAGGCTATATACAGGGGTACTGGTACAGAGTCAATGTGGAGGCTATATACAGGGAGTACTGGTACAGAGTCAATGTGGAGGCTATATACAGGGGGTACTGGTACAGAGTCAATGTGGAGGCTATATACAGGGGGTACTGGTACAGAGTCAATGTGGAGGCTATATACAGGGGGTACTGGTACAGAGTCAATGTGGAGGCTATATACAGGGGGTACCGGTACAGAGTCAATGTGGAGGCTATATACAGGGGGTACCGGTACAGAGTCAATGTGGAGGCTATATACAGGGGGTACTGGTACAGAGTCAATGTGGAGGCTATATACAGGGGGTACTGGTACAGAGTCAATGTGGAGGCTATATACAGGGGGTACTGGTACAGAGTCAATGTGGAGGCTATATACAGGGGGTACTGGTACAGAGTCAATGTGGAGGCTATATACAGGGGTACTGGTACAGAGTCAATGTGGAGGCTATATACAGGGGTACGGTACAGAGTCAATGTGGAGGCTATATACAGGGGGTACTGGTACAGAGTCAATGTGGAGGCTATATACAGGGGGTACTGGTACAGAGTCAATGTGGAGGCTATATACAGGGGCTACTGGTACAGAGTCAATGTGGAGGCTATATACAGGGGGTACTGGTACAGAGTCAATGTGGAGGCTATATACAGGGGCTACTGGTACAGAGTCAATGTGGAGGCTATATACAGGGGTACTGGTACAGAGTCAATGTGGAGGCTATATACAGGGGTACTGGTACAGAGTCAATGTGGAGGCTATATACAGGGGGGTACTGGTACAGAGGTCAATGTGGAGGCTATATACAGGGGTACTGGTACAGAGTCAATGTGGAGGCTATATACAGGGGGGGTACTGGTACAGAGTCAATGTGCGAGGATATATAACAGGGGGTACTGGTAACAGAGTCCAATGTGGAGGCTATATACAGGGGCTACTGGTAACAGAGTCAATGTGGAGGCTATATACAGGGCTACAGGTACAGAGTCAATGTGGAGGCTATATACAGGGGTACTGGTACAGAGTCAATGTTGGGAGGCATATAACAGGGGCTACTGCAGTACAGAGTCAATGTGGAGGCTATATACAGGGGCTACTGGTACAGAGTCAATGTGGAGGCTATATACAGGGGCTACTGGTACAGAGTCAATGTGGAGGCTATATACAGGGGCTACTGGTACATAGTCAATGTGGGAGGCTATATACAGGGGCTACTGGTACAGAGTCAATGTGGAGGCTATATACAGGGGGTACTGCGTACAGAGTCAATGTGGAGGCTATATTACAGGGGGTACTGGTACAGAGTCAATGTGGAGGCTATATACAGGGGTACTGGTACAGAGTCAATGTGGAGGCTATATACAGGGGTACTGGTACAGAGTCAATGTGGAGGCTATATACAGGGGTACTGGTACAGAGTCAATGTGGAGGCTATATACAGGAGTACTGTACAGAGTCAATGTGGGGCTATTACAGGGGGTACTGGTACAGAGTCAATGTGGAGGCTATATACAGGGGTACTGTACAGAGTCAATGTGGAGGCTATATACAGGGGTACTGGTACAGAGTCAATGTGGAGGCTATATACAGGGGTACCGGTACAGAGTCAATGTGGAGGCTATATACAGGGGGTACTGGTACAGAGTCAATGTGGAGGCTATATACAGGGTACTGGTACAGAGTCAATGTGGAGGCTATATACAGGGGGTACTGGTACAGAGTCAATGTGGAGGCTATATACAGGGGTACTGGTACAGAGTCAATGTGGAGGATATATACAGGGGGTACTGGTACAGAGTCAATGTGGAGGCTTATACAGGGGCTACTGGTACAGAGTCAAATGTGGAGGCTATATACAGGGGCTACAGGTACAGAGTCAATGTGGAGGCTATATACAGGGGGTACTGGTACAGAGTCAATGTGGAGGCTATATACAGGGGTACTGGTACAGAGTCAATGTGGAGGCTATATACAGGGGCTACTGGTACAGAGTCAATGTGGAGGCTATATACAGGGGGTACTGGTACAGAGTCAATGTGGAGGCTATATACAGGGGTACTGGTACAGAGTCAATGTGGAGGCTATATACAGGGGTACTGGTACAGAGTCAATGTGGAGGCTATATACAGGGGTACTGGTACAGAGTCAATGTGGAGGCTATATACAGGGGTACTGGTACAGAGTCAATGTGGAGGCTATATACAGGGGGTACTGGTACAGAGTCAATGTGGAGGCTATATACAGGGGTACTGGTACAGAGTCAATGTGGAGGCTATATACAGGGGTACTGGTACAGAGTCAATGTGGAGGCTATATACAGGGGTACAGGTACAGAGTCAATGTGGAGGCTATATACAGGGGGTACTGGTACAGAGTCAATGTGGAGGCTATATACAGGGGTACTGGTACAGAGTCAATGTGGAGGCTATATACAGGGGCTACTGGTACAGAGTCAATGTGGAGGCTATATACAGGGGTACTGGTACAGAGTCAATGTGGAGGCTATATACAGGGGTACTGGTACAGAGTCAATGTGGAGGCTATATACAGGGGTACTGGTACAGAGTCAATGTGGAGGCTATATACAGGGGGTACTGGTACAGAGTCAATGTGGAGGCTATATACAGGGGTACTGGTACAGAGTCAATGTGGAGGCTATATACAGGGGGTACGGGTACAGAGTCAATGTGGAGGCTATATACAGGGTACTGGTACAGAGTCAATGTGGAGGCTATATACAGGGGGTACTGGTACAGAGTCAATGTGGAGGCTATATACAGGGGGTACTGGTACAGAGTCAATGTGGAGGCTATATACAGGGGTACTGGTACAGAGTCAATGTGGAGGCTATATACAGGGGGTACTGGTACAGAGTCAATGTGGAGGCTATATACAGGGGTACTGGTACAGAGTCAATGTGGAGGCTATATACAGGGGGTACCGGTACAGAGTCAATGTGAGGCTATATACAGGGGGTACCGGTACAGAGTCAATGTGGAGGCTATATACAGGGGGTACGGTACAGAGTCAATGTGGAGGCTATATACAGGGGGTACTGGTACAAGAGTCAATGTGGAGGCTATATACAGGGGGTACTGTACAGAGTCAATGTGGAGGCTATATACAGGGGGTACTGGTACAGAGTCAATGTGGAGGCTATATACAGGGTACTGGTACAGAGTCAATGTGGAGGCTATATACAGGGGTACGGTACAGAGTCAATGTGGAGGCTATATACAGGGGGTACTGGTACAGAGTCAATGTGGAGGCTATATACAGGGGGTACTGGTACAGAGTCAATGTGGAGGCTATATACAGGGGGTACTGGTACAGAGTCAGTGGAGGCTATATACAGGGGCTACTGGTACAGAGTCAATGTGGAGGCTATATACAGGGGTACTGGTACAGAGTCAATGTGGAGGCTATATACAGGGGTACTGGTACAGAGTCAATGTGGAGCTATATACAGGGGGTACTGGTACAGAGTCAATGTGGAGGCTATATACAGGGGTACTGGTACAGAGTCAATGTGGAGGCTATATACAGGGGGTACTGGTACAGAGTCAATGTGGAGGCTATATACAGGGGGTACTGGTACAGAGTCAATGTGGAGGCTATATACAGGGGGTACTGGTACAGAGTCAATGTGGAGGCTATATACAGGGGCTACTGGTAAAGAGTCAATGTGGAGGCTATATACAGGGACAGGTACAGAGTCAATGTGGAGGCTATATACAGGGGGTAACTGGTACAGAGTCAATGTGGAGGCTATATACCAAAACAATGGGCTACTGGTACAGAGTCAATGTGGAGGCTATATACAGGGGGTACTGGTACAGAGTCAATGTGGAGGCTATATACAGGGCTACTGGTACAGAGTCAATGTGGAGGCTATATACAGGGGTACGTTGTTAATGGTAATCCCATGTCCACTACTACTATTATTATTGCTGTTGTAGTTGTTGTTAATGGTAATCCCATGTCCATATACTATTATTATTGCTGTTGTAGTTGTTGTTAATGGTAATCCATGTCCACTACTACTATTTATTGTGTTGTAGTTGTTGTTAATGGTAATCCCATGTCCCATACTGCTATTATTATTGCTGTTGTAGTTGTTGTTAATGGTAATCCATGTCCACTACTGCTATTATTATTGTGTGTGTTGTTGTTAATGGTAATCCCATGTCCACTACTGCTATTATTATTGCTGTGTAGTTGTTGGTAATGGTAATCCATGTCCACTACTGCTATTATTATTGCTGTTGTAGTTGTTGTTAATGGTAATCCCATGTCCACTACTGCTATTATTATTGCTGTTGTAGTTGTTGTTAATGGTAATCCCATGTCCACTACTACTATTATATTGCTGTTGTAGTTGTGTTAATGGTAATCCCATGTCCACTACTGCTATTATTATTGCTGTTGTAGTTGTTGTTAATGGTAATCCCATGTCCACTACTACTATTATTATTGCTGTTGTAGTTGTTGTTAATGGTAATCCCATGTCCACTACGCTATTATTATGCTGTTGTAGTTGTTGTTAATGGTAATCCATGTCCCACTACTACTATTATTGCTGTTGTAGTTGTTGTTAATGGTAATCCCATGTCCACTACTGCTATTATTATTGTGTTGTAGTGTTGTTAATGGTAATCCCATGTCCACTACGCTATTATTAATGTTGTTGTTGTAGTTGTTGTAATGGTAATCCCATGTCCACTACTGCTATTATTATTGCTGTTGTAGTTGTTGTAATGGTAATCCCATGTCCACTACTGCTATTATTATTGCTGTTGTAGTTGTTGTTAATGGTAATCCCATGTCACTACTGCTATTATTATTGTGTTGTAGTTGTTGTTAATGGTAATCCCATGTCACTACTGCTATTATTATTGCTGTTGTAGTTGTTGTTAATGGTAATCCCATGTCCACTACTGCTATTATTATTGCTGTTGTAGTTGTTGTTAATGGTAATCCATGTCACTACTGCTATTATTATGCTGTTGTAGTGTTGTTAATGGTAATCCCATGTCCACTACTGCTTATTATTGCTGTTGTAGTTGTTGTTAATGGTAATCCCATGTCCACTATGCTATTATTATTGCTGTTGTAGTTGTTGTTAATGGTAATCCCATGTCCACTACTGCTATTATTATTGCTGTTGTGTTGTGTTAATGGTAATCCCATGTCCACTACTACTATTATTATTGCTGTTGTAGTGTTGTTAATGGTAATCCATGTCCACTATGCTATTATTATTGCTGTTGTAGTTGTTGTTAATGGTAATCCCATGTCCACTACTGCTATTATTATTGCTGTTGTAGTTGTTGTTAATGGTAATCCCATGTCCACTACTGCTATTATTATTGCTGTTGTAGTGTTGTTAATGGTAATCCCATGTCCACTACTGCTATTATTATTGCTGTTGTAGTTGTTGTTAATGGTAATCCCATGTCCACTACTGCTATTATTATTGCTGTTGTAGTTGTTGTTAATGGTAATCCCATGTCCACTACTACTATTATTATTGCTGTTGTAGTTGTTGTTAATGGTAATCCCATGTCCACTACTGCTATTATTATTGCTGTTGTAGTTGTTGTTAATGGTAATCCCATGTCCACTACTGCTATTATTATTGCTGTTGTAGTTGTTGTTAATGGTAATCCCATGTCCACTACTGCTATTATTATTGCTGTTGTAGTTGTTGTTAATGGTAATCCCATGTCCACTACTACTATTATTATTGCTGTTGTAGTTGTTGTTAATGGTAATCCCATGTCCACTACTGCTATTATTATTGCTGTTGTAGTTGTTGTTAATGGTAATCCCATGTCCACTACTATATTATTATTGCTGTTGTAGTTGTTGTTAATGGTAATCCCATGTCCACTACTGCTATTATTATTGCTGTTGTAGTTGTTGTTAATGGTAATCCCATGTCCACTACTGTATATTATTATTGCTGTTGTAGTTGTTGTTAATGGTAATCCCATGTCCACTACTGCTATTTATTGCTGTTGTAGTTGTTGTTAATGGTAATCCCATGTCCACTACTGCTATTTTATTGCTGTTGTAGTTGTTGTTAATGGTAATCCCATGTCCACTACTGCTATTATTATTGCTGTTGTAGTTGTTGTTAATGGTAATCCCATGTCCACTACTACTATTATTATTGTTGTGTGTGTTGTTAATGGTAATCCCATGTCCACTACTGCTATTATTATTGCTGTTGTAGTTGTTGTTAATGGTAATCCCATGTCCACTACTGCTATTATTATTGCTGTTGTAGTTGTTGTTAATGGTAATCCCATGTCCACTACTACTATTATTATTGCTGTTGTAGTTGTTGTTAATGGTAATCCCATGTCCACTACTGCTATTATTATTGCTGTTGTAGTTGTTGTTAATGGTAATCCCATGTCCACTACTATATATTATTGCTGTTGTAGTTGTTGTTAATGGTAATCCCATGTCCACTACTGCTATTATTATTGCTGTTGTAGTTGTTGTTAATGGTAATCCCATGTCCACTACTGCTATTATTATTGCTGTTGTAGTTGTTGTTAATGGTAATCCCATGTCCACTACTACTATATTATTGCTGTTGTAGTTGTTGTTAATGGTAATCCCATGTCCACTACTGCTTATTATTGCTGTTGTAGTTGTTGTTAATGGTAATCCCATGTCCACTACTGCTATTATTATTGCTGTTGTAGTTGTGTAATGGTAATCCCATGTCCACTACCTATTATTATTGCTGTTGTAGTTGTTGTTAATGGTAATCCCATGTCCACTACTGCTATTATTATTGCTGTTGTGTTGTTAATGGTAATCCCATGTCCACTACTACTATTATTATGCTGTTGTAGTTGTTGTTAATGGTAATCCCATGTCCACTACTGCTATTATTATTGCTGTTGTAGTTGTTGTTAATGGTAATCCCATGTCCACTACTACTATTATTATTGCTGTTGTAGTTGTTGTTAATGGTAATCCCATGTCCACTACTGCTATTATTATTGCTGTTGTAGTTGTTGTTAATGGTAATCCCATGTCCACTACTGCTATTATTATTGCTGTTGTAGTTGTTGTTAATGGTAATCCCATGTCCACTACTGCTATTATATGCTGTTGTAGTTGTTGTTAATGGTAATCCCATGTCCACTACTACTATTATTATTGCTGTTGTAGTTGTTGTTAATGGTAATCCCATGTCCACTACTGCTATTATTATTGCTGTTGTAGTTGTTGTTAATGGTAATCCCATGTCCACTACTGCTATTATTATTGCTGTTGTAGTTGTTGTTAATGGTAATCCCATGTCCACTACTACTATTATTATTGCTGTTGTAGTTGTTGTAATGGTAATCCCATGTCCACTAGCTATTATTATTGCTGTTGTAGTTGTTGTTAATGGTAATCCCATGTCCACTACTGCTATTATTATTGCTGTTGTAGTTGTTGTTAATGGTAATCCCATGTCCCATACTGCTATATTATGGTTGTAGTTGTTGTTAATGGTAATCCCATGTCCACTACTGCTATTATTATTGCTGTTGTAGTTGTTGTTAATGGTAATCCCATGTCCACTACTGCTATTATTATTGCTGTTGTAGTTGTTGTTAATGGTAATCCCATGTCCACTACTACTATTATTATTGCTGTTGTAGTTGTTGTTAATGGTAATCCCATGTCCACTACTACTATTATTATTGCTGTTGTAGTTGTTGTTAATGGTAATCCCATGTCCACTACTGCTACTATTATTATTGCTGTTGTAGTTGTTGTTAATGGTAATCCCATGTCCACTACTGCTATTATTATTGCTGTTGTAGTTGTTGTTAATGGTAATCCCATGTCCACTACTACTATTATTATTGCTGTTGTAGTTGTTGTTAATGGTAATCCCATGTCCACTATGCTATTATTATTGCTGTGTAGTTGTGTTAATGGTAATCCATGTCCACTACTGCTATTATTATTGCTGTTGTAGTTGTTGTTAATGGTAATCCCATGTCCACTACTGCTATTATTATTGCTGTTGTAGTTGTTGTTAATGGTAATCCCATGTCCACTACTACTATTATTATGCTGTTGTAGTTGTTGTTAATGGTAATCCCATGTCCACTACTGCTATTATTATTGCTGTTGTAGTTGTTGTTAATGGTAATCCCATGTGTCCACTACTGCTATTATTATTGCTGTTGTAGTTGTTGTTAATGGTAATCCCATGTCCACTACTGCTATTATTATTGCTGTTGTAGTGTTGTTAATGGTAATCCCATGTCCACTACTACTATTATTATTGCTGTTGTAGTTGTTGTTAATGGTAATCCCATGTCCACTACTGCTATTATTATTGCTGTTGTAGTTGTTGTTAATGGTAATCCCATGTCCACTACTGCTATTATTATTGCTGTGTAGTTGTTGTTAATGGTAATCCCATGTCCACTACTGCTATTATTGCTGTGTAGTTGTTGTTAATGGTAATCCCATGTCCACTACTACTATTATTATTGTGTTGTAGTTGTTGTTAATGGTAATCCCATGTCCACTACTGCTATTATATTGCTGTTGTAGTTGTTGTTAATGGTAATCCCATGTCCACTACTGCTATTATTATTGCTGTTGTAGTTGTTGTTAATGGTAATCCCATGTCCACTACTACTATTATTATTGCTGTTGTAGTTGTTGTTAATGGTAATCCCATGTCCACTACTATATTATTATTGCTGTTGTAGTTGTTGTTAATGGTAATCCCATGTCCACTACTACTATTATTATATTGCTGTGTAGTTGTTGTTAATGGTAATCCCATGTCCACTACTGCTATTATTATTGCTGTTGTAGTTGTTGTTAATGGTAATCCCATGTCCACTACTGCTATTATTATTGCTGTTGTAGTTGTTGTTAATGGTAATCCCATGTCCACTACTACTTATTATATGCTGTTGTAGTTGTTGTTAATGGTAATCCCATGTCCACTACTACTATTATTTGCTGTTGTAGTTGTTGTTAATGGTAATCCATGTCCACTACTGCTATTATTATTGTGTTGTAGTTGTTGTTAATGGTAATCCCATGTCCACTACTATATTATTATGCTGTTGTAGTTGTTGTTAATGGTAATCCCATGTCCACTACTGCTATTATTATGCTGTTGTTGTTGTGTTGTTAATGGTAATCCCATGTCCACTACTGCTATTATTATTGCTGTTGTAGTTGTTGTTAATGGTAATCCCATGTCCACTACTACTATTATTATTGCTGTTGTAGTTGTTGTTAATGGTAATCCCATGTCCACTACTGTATTATTATTGCTGTTGTAGTTGTTGTTAATGGTAATCCCATGTCCACTACTGCTATTATTATTGCTGTTGTAGTTGTTGTTAATGGTAATCCCATGTCCACTACTACTTTATTATTGCTGTTGTAGTTGTTGTTAATGGTAATCCCATGTCCACTACTATATTATATTGCTGTTGTAGTTGTTGTTAATGGTAATCCCATGTCCATACTGCTATTATTATTGCTGTTGTAGTTGTGTTAATGGTAATCCCATGTCCACTACTGCTATTATTATTGCTGTTGTAGTTGTGTTAATGGTAATCCCATGTCCACTACTACTATTATTATTGCTGTTGTAGTTGTTGTTAATGGTAATCCCATGTCCCACTACTGCTATTATTATTGCTGTTGTAGTTGTTGTTAATGGTAATCCCATGTCCACTACTGCTATTATTATTGCTGTTGTAGTTGTTGTTAATGGTAATCCCATGTCCACTACTGCTATTATTATTGCTGTTGTAGTTGTTGTTAATGGTAATCCCATGTCCACTACTGCTATTATTATTGCTGTTGTAGTGTTGTTAATGGTAATCCCATGTCCACACTGTATTATTATTGCTGTTGTAGTTGTTGTTAATGGTAATCCCATGTCCACTACTGCTATATTATTGCTGTTGTAGTTGTTGTTAATGGTAATCCCATGTCCACTACTGCTATTATTATTGTGTTGTAGTGTTGTAATGGTAATCCCATGTCCACTACTGCTATTATTATTGCTGTTGTAGTTGTTGTTAATGGTAATCCCATGTCCACTACTACTATTATATTGCTGTTGTAGTTGTTGTTAATGGTAATCCCATGTCCACTACTGCTATTATTATTGCTGTTGTAGTTGTTGTTAATGGTAATCCCATGTCCACTACTACTATTATTATTGCTGTTGTAGTTGTTGTTAATGGTAATCCCATGTCCACTATGCTATTATTATGCTGTTGTAGTTGTTGTTAATGGTAATCCCATGTCCACTACTGATATATTATTGCTGTTGTAGTTGTTGTTAATGGTAATCCCATGTCCACTACTGCTATTATTATTGCTGTTGTAGTTGTTGTAATGGTAATCCCATGTCCACTACTGCTATTATTATGCTGTTGTTAGTTGTTGTTAATGGTAATCCCATGCCACTACTGCTATTATTATTGCTGTTGTAGTGTTGTTAATGGTAATCCCATGTCCACTACTACTATATATTGCTGTTGTAGTTGTTGTTAATGGTAATCCCATGTCCACTACTACTATTATTATTGCTGTTGTAGTTGTTGTTATGGTAATCCCATGTCCACTACTACTATTATTATTGCTGTTGTAGTTGTTGTTAATGGTAATCCCATGTCCACTACTGCTATTATTATTGCTGTTGTAGTTGTTGTTAATGGTAATCCCATGTCCACTACTGCTATTATATGCTGTTGTAGTTGTTGTTAATGGTAATCCCATGTCCACTACTACTATTATTATTGCTGTTGTAGTGTTGTTAATGGTAATCCCATGTCCACTACTGCTATTTATTATTGCTGTTGTAGTTGTTGTTAATGGTAATCCATGTCCACTACTGCTATTATTATTGCTGTTGTAGTTGTTTTAATGGTAATCCCATGTCCACTATATGCTATTTATTATTGCTGTTGTAGTTGTTGTTAATGGTAATCCCATGTCCACTACTACTATTATTATTGCTGTTGTAGTTGTTGTTAATGGTAATCCCATGTCCACTACTGCTATTATTATTGCTGTTGTAGTTGTTGTTAATGGTAATCCCATGTCCACTACTACTATTATTGCTGTTGTAGTTGTTGTTAATGGTAATCCCATGTCCACTACTACTATTATTATTGCTGTTGTAGTTGTTGTTAATGGTAATCCCATGTCCACTACTACTATTATTTTGCTGTTGTAGTTGTTGTTAATGGTAATCCCATGTCCACTACTGTATTATTATTGCTGTTGTAGTTGTTGTTAATGGTAATCCCATGTCCACTACTACTATATTATTGCTGTTGTAGTTGTTGTTAATGGTAATCCCATGTCCACTACTGCTATTATTATTGCTGTTGTAGTTGTTGTTAATGGTAATCCCATGTCCACTACTGCTATTATTATTGCTGTTGTAGTTGTTGTTAATGGTAATCCCATGTCCACTACTGCTATTATTATTGCTGTTGTAGTTGTTGTTAATGGTAATCCATGTCCACTACTGCTATTATTATTGCTGTTGTAGTTGTGTTAATGGTAATCCATGTCCACTACTGCTATTATATTGCTGTTGTAGTTGTTGTTAATGGTAATCCCATGTCCATACTACTATTATATGCTGTTGTAGTTGTTGTTAATGGTATCCCATGTCACACTATACTATTATTATTGCTGGTTGTAGTTGTTGTTAATGGTAATCCCATGTCCACTACTACTATTTTATTGCTGGTGTAGTTGTTGTTAATGGTAATCCCATGTCCACTACTACTATTATTATTGTGTTGTAGTTGTTGTTAATGGTAATCCCATGTCCACTACTGTATTATTATTGCTGTTGTAGTTGTTGTTAATGGTAATCCATGTCCACTACTACTATTATTATGCTGTTGTAGTTGTTGTTAATGGTAATCCCATGTCCACTACTACTATTATTATTGCTGTTGTAGTTTGTTGTTAATGGTAATCCATGTCCACTACTACTATTATTATTGCTGTTGTAGTTGTTGTTAATGGTAATCCCATGTCCACTACTGCTATATTATTGCTGTGTTGTAGTTGTTGTTAATGGTAATCCCATGTCCACTACTGTATTATTATTGCTGTTGTAGTGTTGTTAATGGTAATCCCATGTCCACTACTGCTATTATTATGCTGTTGTAGTTGTTGTTATGGTAATCCCATGTCCATACTACTATTATTATTGCTGTTGTAGTTGTTGTTAATGGTAATCCCATGTCCACTACTGCTATTATTATTGTGTGTAGTTGTTGTTAATGGTAATCCCATGTCCACTATGCTATTATTATTGCTGTTGTAGTTCAATGTGGGAGCGATATACAGGGGTACTGGTACAGCAGTCAATGTGGAGGCTATATACAGGGGGTACTGGTACACAGTCAGTTGGAGGCTATATACAGGGGGTACTGGTACAGAGTCAATGTGGAGGCTATATACAGGGGGTACTGGTAAGCAGTCCAATGTGGAGGCTATATACAGGGGGTACTGGACATAGTCATGTGGAGGCTATATACAGGGGGTACTGGTACAGAGTCAATGTGGAGGCTATATACAGGGGGTACTGGTACAGAGTCAATGTGGAGGCTATATACAGGGGGTACTGTACAGAGTCAATGTGGAGGCTATATACAGGGGGTACTGGTACAGAGTCAATGTGGAGGTATATATACAGGAGGTACGGTACAGAGTCAATGTGGAGGCTATATACAGGGGGTACCGGGTACAGAGTCAATGTGGAGGCTATATACAGGGGGTACCTGGTACAGAGTCAATGTGGAGCTATATACAGGGGGTACTGGTACAGAGTCAATGTGGAGGCTATATTACAGGGGGTACTGGTACAGAGTCAATGTGGAGGCTATATACAGGGGGTACTGGTACAGAGTCAATGTGGAGGCTATATACAGGGGTACTGGTACAGAGTCAATGTGGAGGCTATATACAGGGGGGTACTGGTACAGAGTCAATGTGGAGGCTATATACAGGGGGTACTGGTACAGAGTCAATGTGGAGGCTATATACAGGGGGTACTGGTACAGAGTCAATGTGGAGGCTATATACAGGGGGTACCGGTACAGAGTCAATGTGGAGGCTATATACAGGGGGGGTACCGGTACAGAGTCAATGTGGAGGCTATATACAGGGGGTACTGGTACAGAGTCAATGTGGAGGCTATATACAGGGGGTACTGGTACAGAGTCAATGTGGAGGCTATATACAGGGGGTACTGGTACAGAGTCAATGTGGAGGCTATATACAGGGGGTACTGGTACAGAGTCAATGTGGAGGCTATATACAGGGGTACTGGTACAGAGTCAATGTGGAGGCTATATACAGGGGGTACCGGTACAGAGTCAATGTGGAGGCTATATACAGGGGTACCGGTACAGAGTCAATGTGGAGGCTATATACAGGGGGTACTGGTACAGAGTCAATGTGGAGGCTATATACAGGGGGTACTGGTACAGAGTCAATGTGGAGGCTATATACAGGGGGTACTGGTACAGAGTCAATGTGGAGGCTATTACAGGGGGTACTGGTACAGAGTCAATGTGGAGGCTATATACAGGGGGTACTGGTACAGAGTCAATGTGGAGGCTATATACAGGGGGTACTGGTACAGAGTCAATGTGGAGGCTATATACAGGGGGGTACTGGTACAGAGTCAATGTGGAGGCTATATACAGGGGGTACTGGTACAGAGTCAATGTGGAGGCTATATACAGGGGGTACCGGTACAGAGTCAATGTGGAGGCTATATACAGGGGGTACCGGTACAGAGTCAATGTGGAGGCTATATACAGGGGGTACTGGTACAGAGTCAATGTGGAGGCTATATACAGGGGGTACTGGTACAGAGTCAATGTGGAGGCTATATACAGGGGGGTACTGGTACAGAGTCAATGTGGAGGCTATATACAGGGGGTACTGGTACAGAGTCAATGTGGAGGCTATATACAGGGGCTACTGGTACAGAGTCAATGTGGAGGCTATATACAGGGCTACTGGTACAGAGTCAATGTGGAGGCTATATACAGGGGGTACTGGTACAGAGTCAATGTGGAGGCTATATACAGGGGCTACTGGTACAGAGTCAATGTGGAGGCTATATACAGGGGCTACTGGTACAGAGTCAATGTGGAGGCTATATACAGGGGCTACTGGTACAGAGTCAATGTGGAGGCTATATACAGGGGCTACTGGTACAGAGTCAATGTGGAGGCTATATACAGGGGCTACTGGTACAGAGTCAATGTGGAGGCTATATACAGGGGGTACTGGTACAGAGTCAATGTGGAGGCTATATACAGGGGGTACTGGTACAGAGTCAATGTGGAGGCTATATACAGGGGGTACTGGTACAGAGTCAATGTGGAGGCTATATACAGGGGTACCAGTACAGAGTCAATGTGGAGTCTATATACAGGGGGGTACCGGTACAGAGTCAATGTGGAGGCTATATACAGGGGTACCAGTACAGAGTCAATGTGGAGTCTATATACAGGGGGTACCGGTACAGAGTCAATGTGGAGGCTATATACAGGGGGTACTGGTACAGAGTCAATGTGCGGGGGCACCAGTTAGTCGAGGTAATATGTACATGTAGGTAGAGTTAAAGTGACTATGCATAGATAATAAACAGAGAGTAGCAGCAGCGTAAAAGAGGGGTCTGGGTAGCCATTTGATTAGCTGTTCAGGAGTCTTACGGCTTGGGGGTAGCATCTGTTAAGAAGCCTTTTGGACCTAGACTTGGTACCAGTACCACTTGTCGTGCAGTAGCAGAGAGAACAGTCTATGACTAGGGTGGCAGGAGTCTTTGAAAATGTTTAGGGCCTTCCTCTGACACCGCCTGGTATACAGGTCCTGGATGGCATGAAGCTTGGCCCCAGTGATGTACTGGGCCGTACGCACTACCCTCTGTAGTGCCTTGTGTTCGGACACCGAGCAGTTTCCATACCAGGCAGTGATGCAACCAGTCAGGATGCTCTCGATGGTGCGGCTGTATAACCTTTTGAGGATCTGAGGACCCATGCCAAATATTTTCAGTCTCCTGAGGGGGAATAGGCTTTGTCCTGCCCTCTTCATGACTGTCTTAGGGTGTTTGGACCATGATAGTTTGTTGGTGATGTGGACACCAAGGAACTTGAAGCTCTCCACCTGCTCCACTGCAGCCCCATCGATGAGAATGGGGGCATGCTCGGTTCTCCTTTTCCTGTAGTCCACAATCATCTCCATTGTCTCGATCACAGCTGTTGGTGATGAGACCTACCACTGTTGTGTCATCAGCAAACTTGATGATAGTGTTGGAGTCATGCCTGGCCATGCAGTCATGAGTGAACAGGGAGTACAGGAGGGGACTGAGCACGCACCCCTGAGGGGCCCCCTTGTTGAGGATCAGTTGTGGCGGATGTGCTGTTACCTACAGTACTCTTACCACCTGGGGGCGGCCAGTCAGGAAGTCCAGGATCCAGTTGCAGAGGGAGGTGTTTAGTCCCAGGGTCCTTAGCTTAGTGATGAGCTTTGAGGGCACTATGGTGTTGAATGCTGAGCTGTAGTCAATGAATAACATTCGCACATAGGCGGTATTGAAGTTGGAGTGGGTCTAGGGTTTCTAGGATAATGGTATTGATGTGAGCCATGACCAGCCTTTCAAAGCATTTCATGGCTACAGACGTGAGTGCTACTGGTCAGGAGTCATTTAAGCAGGTTACCTTCTTAGACACACTATGGTGGTCTGCTTGAAACATGTTGGTATTACTCAGTCAGGGACAGGTTGAAAATGTCAGTGAAGACATTTGCCAGTTGGTCAGCGCATGCTCGGAGACACATCCTGGTAATCCGTCTGGCCCTGCGGCCTTATGAATGTTGACCTGTTTAAAGGTCTTACTCACATCGGCTATGGAGAGCATGATCACACAGTCTTCCGGAACAGCTGATGCTCTCATGCATGCTTCAATGTTACTTGCCTTCAATGTTACTTGCCTCGAAGTGAGTATAGATATATAGATGTAATTTAGGTCATCTGGTAGGCTCATGTCACTGGGCAGCTCGTGGCTGTGCTCCCCGTTGTAGTCTGTAAAAGTTTGCAAGCCCTGCCACATCTGATGAGCGTCGGAGCCGGTGTAGTACGATTCAGTCTTAGTCCTGTATTGATGCTTTTCCTGTTTGATGGTTCGTCGGAGGTCATAGCGGGATTTCTTAGAGTCCTGCTCCTTGAAAGCGGCAGCTCTACCCTTTAGCTCAGTGCGGATGTTGCCTGTAATCCATGGCTTCTGGTTGGGGTATGTATGTGCGGTCACTGTGGGGACGATGTCATCGATGCACTTACTGATGAAGCCAGTGACTGATGTGGTGTACTCTTCAATGCTTTTGGAAGAATTCCGGAACATATTCCGATCTGTGCTAGCAAAACAGTCCTCACTAGGAGCGCCGCCTCTGGATGAGTGTTTTCCTGTTTGCTTATGGCCATATACAGCTCATTGAGTGCGGTCTTAGTGCCAGCATCGATTTGTGGTGGTAAATAGACAATTACGAAAAATACCGATGAAAGCTCTCTAAGTAAATAGTTTTATCTACAGCGAGATACTCTACCTCAGTGAGATACTCTACCTCAGGCGAGCAAAACCTTGAGACTTCCTTAGATTTCATGCTCCAGCTGTTGTTTACAAATATACATAGACCACCACCCCTTGTCTTACCAGAGGCTGCTGTTCTATCCTGCCGATAGTGTATAACCTGCTGGCTGTATGTTATTCATGTCTTCGTTCAGCCACGACTCAGTGAAACATAAGATATTCCCGGTTTTAATGTCCCGTTGGTAGGATATACGTGATCGTAGTTCGTCTATTTTATTATCGATTGTTTGTACATTGGCTAATAGGACCGATGGTAAAGGTAGATTACCCTCTCTGCGACGGATCCTTACAAGGCACCCGGACCGTCGTCTACGATACCTCCGTCTCTTTCTCCTGTTAATGACGGGGATGAGGGCCTTGTCGGGTGTCTGAAGTAAATCCTTCCCGTCCGTCTCGTTGAAGAAAAAGTATTCCTCCAGGTGAGTAATCACTGTCCTGATATTTAGAAGCTCTTTTTGGTCATAAGACACGGTGCCAGAAACATTATGTACAAAATAAGTTACAAAATAAAGCGAGAAAACATACACAATAGCACAACTGGTCACAGGATCGTGAAACGGCAGCCATTTCCTTCTTTATACAGCGAGTATACGAAACATTAAGACCACCTTCTCTATGATATAGACTGACCAGGCGAATCCATGTGAAAGATATGATCTCTTATTGATGCCACTTGTTATATCCACTTCAATCAGTGTAGATGAAGGGGAGGAGACAGGTTAAACAAGGACTTTTAAGCCTTAAGCCTTGAGACAGTTGAGACATGGATTGTGTATGTGTGCCATTCAGAGGGTGAATGGGCAAGACAAAATATTCAATTGCCTTTGAACAGGGTACAGTAGTAGGTGGCAGGGCGCACCGGTTTGTGTCAAGAACTGCCACGCTGCTGGGTTTTTCACACTCAACAGTTTCCCATGTGTATCAAGAATGGTCCACCACCCAAAGGACAACATGGGCCAACATCCCCGTGGAACGCTTTCGACGCCTTGTAAAGTCTATGACCCGACAAATTGAGGTTTTGTTCTAAGGGCAAACGCGGGGAGGGTAAAAGGGGTGAAAGGGGAGAAACTAAATATTAAGAAAGTGTTCCTAATGTTTGGTATACTCAGTGTATATCAACTGAAAACTCAATTTCCCCATTTATTTAAGAATATCCTGTAGCTTTTTGTTGCCTGTTGACTGTCACACCTGTATGGAATTGATCTGCTAATAAACAAGCAACCAACAGGTGTTGCCCTGAGGATCCACTCAACCTACTTCCAGTCAAGTCAATGACAACACAGACATTGGAAAACTAGATTTTATGAAGTGTAAATGGTATTCATCAAGCTAGCCCACTAGTAAATCATACAAAAAGCAATATAAAATGATAAACGAAATGTAGCCTGTTTATCCCATTGACGTAATATGCATGGGTTGCGGTTAGCATGCTAATCGATAAGAATATGCACCACAGTGGATATTTTTGGCAGCTTAACATGACAAACTGAACACAGTATGTATGTCTTAACATATCATTATATAATATAGTAGTGGAGAAACATATGAGACCGGAATGGCCAACATTTTACTCCAACATGGGAGTTGATTTTCTCTCGCTTCAGGTTGCCATGTTTTTCCAAATATTTTGGAACTGCAGCCTGTTCACATGACCAATATCTGTGCTCTGATTGGAGGATTCCTACAAATTGCCCACTAGGTGGAGCTGCCGATCAATATTCCCCAGATAATAAAAAGTTGCTCATTTTCAATAAACGCAACATGTAGTGCAGAATTGTAAGATCCCAGAATTGTTCCATACACACAAAATGCTTATTTCTCTCAAAATGTGTGCACAAATTTGTTTACATCCCTGTTAGTGAACATTTTTCCTTTGCCAAAATAATCCATCCACCTGACAGGAGTGGCATATCAAGAAGCTGATTAAACAGCATTATCATTACACAGGTGCACCTTGTGCGGGGGACAAGAAAAGGCCACTCTAAAATGTGCAGTTTTGTACACTGTAATAAAGCCTTTTTCTAGGGAAAAACTCATTCTGATTGACTGGGCCTAACTCCCCAGTTGGTGGGCCTATGCCTTCCCAGACCCACCCATGGCTGTGCCCCTGCCCAGTCATGTGAAATGAATAGATTCTGGCCTAATGAATTTATATCAATTGATGATTTCCTTTATATGAACTGTAGCTCAATCAATCATTGAAATTGTTGCATGTTGCGTTAATATTTTGGTTCAGTATAGTTGCCGTTGTTTCATGGCCTTTAGGTGTAGATAGTCTCTGAGGCCCTATTCCCACTACGAGAGATGAAGGAGAGTCTGAGGAGCGGAGTGCTGAAAGAGATTTCTACTTTTCACATTAAATCCTTAACTTTCGTTATGGCTGGCAAAGCAACATTCTTGGTCTGCAGCTCAAATTGATAACTTTTACAGTAGACCGTACTAGCCAGTAAGCACAAACTATTTAACAATCCAATAAACTTTTCTTCTAAAACATATTACAATAATGCAACTTTTTTCTCATCAATTTACATTCAATTAGCTGACAATACACAGCTAACTCCTTAGCTAGCTAACAGACAACATGTATCATGATCAAGTGATGTTAGCATATCAATAATGAACATTGACCCCTCCCATTCGAATATAAAAGAACAATAACGTTATCATACATTTCCATTCATAGAGGTGAGGTGTTTCTGCTTACTGTAGCTGAGGAGGAGTTTTACACATTAATCACAGATCAAAAGTGCAGAAATTTTGCTTGAAATTTTACACCATGTTTTTCACTAGTTCAATCATCTAGAAACAGTGTTAATCACAAGTGATTGAATCTGAACACATCCCGAAGCTGGACAGAACATTCAGGGGACTGTTTCTAAACAGCAAGGTCAGTTTACTTTCCCAGGGAAAAGCAGCCTCTGGGAATAGACAGGAAAACAGAGGTTTTTAAATGTTTGAGCGAGGTCAACATCAGTACAAATGCATTCCTCTTACAGGATTCACACCAAGCCGATATCAGACCTCAGGATAAGACCCAGATGCAGACAGTTCAAAGTAACAAAAGTGTATTACAAAAACAGGTGGCAGGCAAATGAAAGGTCAAGGACAGGCAGAGGTCAGTAATTCAGAGCAGAGTCCGAAAGGTACAGAATGCCAGGCAGAACGGTCAAAACCAGCAAGCCTAGCGTGAAAACCAGGAGTACGGTGAAAACTGCTGGTAGGCTTGACAAGACAAACAGAAAACACAGGTATAAATGCACAGGGGATAATGGGGAAAACGGGCAACACCTGGAGGGGGGTGGAGAGAAGCACAAGACAGGTGAAACAGGTCAGGGTGTGACAGCCGAGACATTTTGATTGGTAAAAAGTATAGCCGATTATAAATTCCATTATGAAGTACATTATATAATAATGTGTTGTCCCACAGTGATTTATTCAGTGTTATACAACGGGTGGGTGAATGCTGATTGGTTAAGACTGCATTCCAGTCCGGGTTTATTCCACAAGTTACCACTGGCTAAATCTTTGACGTTAAAAAAATACCTATTTACTCTGTTCCATTTGACTGCGCAATCCACTGTCTCATCAGCCCAGCCAGGCAATTTATAAACTTGATATCCACTATAAAAAGCATCTAGACATTATCTCACATTTCTTTTAGACTTACATGTAGTTTTCAACAGTTGAGATTTGTCTAAACCTTGCTCTCTGTATCTCTTACATTTGCAACATTGTTCTAATTTTCAAATTCGATCTCCAGCTGTCCCATCGTAATGAAGATGTCGGGATGAGACAGACAGGCAGTCAACTTTTCTCAGCCAGTCGAAATCATGAGTCAGCATAATGTTTGGGATATATACAAAGAACTATCAATAGAAAACAGGTCAAACGAAACGAAGTGCAGCTAGTTTGCTGTCTTTCTAGCTTCAGTTGGAAGTGATTGTGTTAGTTGTGTTGTTGGCTAGCTCCTCTGAAAAACAGTGTCCTGACGAGAGTTGTTAAACTCTCAAACACATAGATCCCCTGAACGCAGCTCACTCTCAAGATCATAATCATCTGAATTCTGATCACCTGTTCACACACATGTAAGTCATTATCGCACCCTATTTAGTTCAGTTCTTTGCACCCCATCACTGTGAGATATTGTTTGTTTTGTGACACACTTATATTCGGAGTGCTGGGTTTCCTGGAATTTACCCATGGACCCAGTTACCGATGTGGTCCTTTACAATAAACACCTGATGTGCCCTGAGTTTCAAACCAGCTCTCTGTCTCCCTCTAAGAATAAATTAATCAAAATAATGTTTTTAATTGAAATGTCAATCATTATCTGAGTGTGTTGGTAACCCATTGTATAAAAGTGATTACCACTTTTGATTACCACGGTCCCTCGAAGCCGGTGTTTGGGGCCTAACAACACCCATGCCAATATATCCTCCAAACACCGGGATCTCTGGCGTTATCACTTAATTATAAATGTGCTCTGCTGTACCACAGAGACTCAGCTGCAACTGTTGTATCTGCTCTTACAGAAAGAGATTCCTTGCCATTCTTACACATCCTCTCTTGCTCACTCTCCCTCTTGACAAACTGGTCCATTATCAAAATCAGATCTGCACAATATAGAGGAAATGCATCTTACAGGGGCACAACTTTCACTGGGGGAAATTGCATTTTTGGCCCCCCCCCAGTTTTATCATTGGAATGTGATACAAACAAGGAAACGGTGTGCTTTAAGACCATGCGGATGCCTCCAAGTAGACTGTTTGGAGTGTTTATCTGACATAAATAAATAAACACATATATATATATATATAGAAAATAGTCAAATAAAGATAAACCATTGAATGAGTAGGTGAGTCCAAACATTTGACTGGTACTGTATATATACATATGGTACTGTATATATATACTGTATATTACTGTATATTACATATATATTATGTATATACTGTATATATATGTATATATACAGTACCAGTCAAAATGTTGGACTCACCTACTCATTCAATGGTTTATCTTTATTTGACTATTTTCTGCATTGTAGAATAATAGTGAAGACATCAAAAATATTAAGTGTTAAACAGATCAAAATATACTTTATATTTGAGATTCTTCAAAGTATCAACCATTTGCCTTGACAGCTTTGCACATTCTTGGCATTCTCTCAACCAGCTTCATGAGGTAGTCACCTGGAATGCATTTAAATTCACAGGTGTGCCTTGTTAAAAGTTCATTTGTTGAATGTCTTTCCTTCTTAATGCATTTGAGCCAATCAGTTGTGTTGTGACAAGGTAGGGGTGGTATACAGAAGATAGCCTTATTTGGTAAACACCAAGTTCCTATTATGGCAAGAACAGCTCAAATAAGCAAAGAGATACAACAGTCCATCATTACTTTAAGACATGAAGGTCAGTCAATCCGGAAAATTTCAAAAACTTTTCAGGTTTCTTTAAGTGGAGTCACAAAAACCATCAAGTGCTATGATGAAACTGGCTCTCATGAGGACTGCCACAGGAAAGGAAGACCCAGAGTTACCTCTGCTGCAGAGGATAAGTGCATTAGAGTTACCAGCCTCAGAAATTAACTGCACCTCAGATTGTGCTTCGCAGAGTTCAAGTAACAGACACATCTCAACATCAACTGTTCAGAGGAGACTGCGTGAATCAGGCCTTCGTGGTTAAATCGCTGTAAAGAAACCACTACTAAAGGAAACCAATAATAAGAAAAGACTTGATTGGGCCAAGAAACACAAGCAATGGACATTAGAACGGTGGAAATCTGTCCTTTGGTATGATGAGTCCAAATTTGAGATTTTTGGTTCCAACCAGTATGTCTTTGTGAGATGCAGAGTAGGTGAATAGATGATCACTACCTGTGTGGTTCCCACCTTGGAGCATGGAGGAGGTGTGATGGTGTGGGGGTGCTTTTGCTGGTGACACTGTCAGTGATTTATTTAGAATTCAAGGCACACTTAACCAGCGTGGCTACCACAGCATTCTGCAGAAATACGCCATCCCATCTGGTTTGCGCTTAGTGGGACTACCATTTGTTTTTCAAAACACACCTCCAGGCTGTGTAAGGGCTATTTGACCAAGAAGAAGAGTGATGGGGTGCTGCATCAGATGACCTGGCCTCTACAATCACCCGACCTCAACCCAATAGAGATGGTTTGGGATGAGTTGGACCGCAGAGTGTAGGAAAAGCAGCCAACAAGTGCTCCGCATATGTGGGAAATCATTCAAGACTGTTGGAAAAGCATTCCAGGTGACTACCTCATGAAGCTGGTTGAGAGAATGCAAAGCTGTCATCAAGGCAAAGGGTGGCTACTTTTAAGAATATAAAATATATTTAACACTTTTTCGGGGTTACTAGATGATTCCACATGTGTTATCTCATAGTTTTGATGTCTTCATCATTATTCTACAATGTAGAAAATAGTAAAAACGTTTGACTGGTACAGTATGTCCCCCGACTTCTAAATCCAAAGTTCAGCCCCTGCAGCTTTATATTATCAAAAACAAGCACATACATACTGAACTAAAACACATCAAACTGACAAAATAGCTTCACATATGACCTCAGTGTTTGAAATTAATGAAATTGTTGAAAAATGTTCTTGTCTGCTCTGGTCAAACTTTATGTTGTGGGTCTAGGAAGAAATAACTGGGACTATCAGTGTCAAAAAAGTAACTTAGGCTAGGTCTATTTAATAACAATTATCATAACAAGAAAACAGCATCGATCTCCATTCAGTCAAAAATGTAATTCAACATTAAATATCGAACAACGTGAAATGTTTGACATGCAGCTGCATTATTCTTCCGTTCCGATCATTGATCCCAACTGATGACATCAGAAGAAATGAACGCGCGTCCTGCTGAAAAAAAAGCTATAATATGCGTCATGGTGGGACAGGCGACTATGAACTATCTGAAAGCGACAGTTTAGTACAGTTTAGTACAGCAACAGTGAGGAGACAGACTAAACATACAGATTAAAAAACGTTTCCAGATCTAGCAGAAGCGCTGTAGGCTTTATTAGTAAACCTGTTCATCTTTATGGGACTTCATTGCAGTTCTGGGAGGATGTTGTATAAAACTGTTCTTATCCTGGCAGCCGTGCATGCGGCTTCGTCCGCGGTTTATAACGGTGAGTAGAATTCCCCTTATGTGTGATGAAATGTTTGTTTCCTCATAAAGTGTGCCACTTTAACTTAAAATTATTTCATACAAACAACGTGTAGGCGACACTTTCTAGACCCTCTTGATACTGTATATAGCCACACATATTATTTTCCAAATGTTCACTCATTCTTCTAGGCTATAACAGGTCGGCGTGGTAGGTAACTTCATTTTTATGCACTGAATTATCACAACATAGGCTTAGATGTAGCCAACACATTCATGCACGTTTTTTGTTGTTGTAAATCGTCTCCAAACATTTATAGACAGTCAGGCATACATATTCCTAAATATAAATGACCAAGTCATGGTATATTTTGAATAGGCCTATAGACTATTGGAACCAAAAAGAAAGGATTATATTCATTCTCTCACACATTGTGTACTTTACTGATATACTTTTCATTCATAGGCTGTGATGGATCAAAACAGCTTGAAATTAATTGCCATGGTCAGGACCCCAAAAGTGTTATTTTTGAACACATTTAAGTAGTTGGCCATTTTATTAACATTGTATCCCCTCATATCAAGACATGCCTCATCCTATTTCAAGGAGATCCTATAAAGAAAGCCAAACAGTCTGTTTGAGGCTCTCCACGCCACTGAGTTCTATGACTGTATTACAATGTAGAGCGCAGTGCTCCACACCTATCCTCATGTGTGGCTGACTCACGTCTCTATGTTGTTTTTCTGCTCAGGCAGCGCCATCGTTAGGACCTTTGCCAGGCGATTAGTCACGGAATGGCCCCTGGTCACAGACGAGCCTATAGATCTGGACCTGCTGGACTACTACCCAAACGAAGACAGAAATGGGCCCGGAGGCAGACTCAACCATGGATCCGCACCGGGACAGAGAGATGGGTTTATTAACGGGTCCAGACTGGGACAGGTGGAACTGGGCTCGGTCAGGAATGTTACAGGAGTCTGGTCTTACGCTATTTCTGTTACGGCCAACGACTTCCTCACAGGCCGTCTGTCCACCATCTTCATCCCGACGCTTTACACCGTCGTCTTCCTCATCAGCGTGCCCCTCAACACTGTCGCCATGGTGACCTTTGCCCGACAGATCCGTCCCATGAAGCCGGCGGTTATCTACATGCTGAACCTGGCGGCCGCTGACCTCCTGTTCGCCCTATTGCTGCCCTTCAAGATCGCCTACCACTACAGTGGCAATGACTGGGGCTTCGGCGAGGGGATGTGCCGCCTGGTCACCGCCGCCTTCTACTGCAACATGTACTCCTCCGTCCTCCTTATGACCTGTATCAGCTTGGACCGCCTGCTGGCCGTGGCCTACCCCATCAACTCCCTGGCCTGGAGGAGTCCATGTAACGCAGCCCTGGCCTGCAGCTCCATGTGGGTCCTGGCTGTGGGTGGCTCGCTGCCCCTGGTCCTCTCGCGGCAGACGGTCTACTACGACCCACTTGGCATAACCACCTGCCATGACATCCAGGACCTGAAGCTGTTAGAGGGGCGCTACCTCTTATTCTTCCCCATTCTCTCCTGCACCCTCTACTTCCTGCCGCTGTTCGTCACGGTGACCTGCTACTCCCGGGTGGTGCAAGTGCTCAACAGGGCTCCACACGGCGTCATAGGTAAATAGAAACCAGACTTATGCACTTCACAAATGATATGCAGCACAGTGACCACCCACTGTCATCATGCAGTTTTACTAATAGGAGCGGTTTCACAGACCAAATTTTTGGTCTAAAAAGTTGGCTATTTGTATTGATTCTCTTTTCCATGTCTTCTGCACAACAACCTCCCCATAAGAGGATAACAACATTTTCTATTGGAATTTGATCTAGGTCGTTCAAGGCAGAAGGCACGGGCAGTGGTGATGGTGGTCATCGTGCTGGTGGTGTTTGTGATCTGTTTCACGCCCACCAACGCCATCCTTCTGGCTCACTACCTCCAGATTGGTGGGCGGGTGGCGGGGGAGCCGGACGCCACTCACGTGGCCTACCTGGTGTCTCTGTGTGTGGGGAGCATAAGCTGCTGCCTGGATCCCCTGGTCTACTACTTTGGCTCGTCCCGGTGCCAGAGGCAGCTTGCGGAGGCTCTGAGGTGCCGGGCGGCCGCAGAGGGAGGGAAGAATCTGGCCTCATCCTCTGGTTCTTCCAGCACCAGCACCAGCACAAGGATAAGTAAGGTGGATGCCTTCCAGGCCAGCCTCAGCAGCCAGTACAAGAAACTCCTGGTCTGATGGATGGAGACACAGAGAGCTGTTTCTGATTCATTTACTAAAGTGAAGAATATATATTTCATTGACTGAAGTGAAGATGATATATTTAGTATGTACACTGAGTATACCAAACATTTGGGAACACCTTCCTAATATTGAGTTGCAATCCCACCCATTTAGAACAGCCTTAATTCATAGGTGTCGACTCCAATGCTTCCCACAGTTGTGTCAAGTTGGCTGGATGTCCTTTGGGTGGCGGGCCATTCTTGATACACACAGGAAACGGTTGAGCATGAACAAATCCAGCAGCATTGCAGTTCCTAACACAAACCGGTGCGCCTGGCACCTACTACCATACATACCCTGTTCAAAGGCACTTCAATCGTTTGTCTTGCCCATTCCTCTGAAAGGCACACAGACACCGTCCATCTTTTAATTGTCTCAAGGCTTTGCCTGTCTCCTCCCCTTCATCTACACTGATTGAAGTGGATTTAACAAGTGACATTAATAAGGGATCATTGCTTTCACCTGGTCAGTCAATGTCATGGAAAGAGCAGGGGTTCTTAATGTTTTGTACACTCAGTGTATTTCCCCTTTTTCAGACAGTGTATATATGGTCTTAAAGATAGCCATGGAGCAAGCTAGGTTTTTTTCTGAGGAGACGGAATGGATTTGGGTTCGTACGTTGAATTCAGTCAGACATTCATCTGTAGCCTGTGACTCCTGGGCCTGGTTTAGCTATGCCCAACTATATGAAGAAGATACATTTTTTTAACCGTTTATTTAACTAGGCAAGTCAGTTAAGAACAAATTCTTATTTACAAGGACGGCCTACCCCGGCCCAACCAGTGCAAGAAGCTGCTGGTCTGATTGATATGGATCAAAGCTGTTTCTGACCCAACCACCAAGAAGATACATTAGGGTGGGAGAAAAATGAACATTTCCATGTATAAAAATGTAATGTATGATAATCTTTAAATTTGTATCTTAAATATATATATTTCCCGTTGAAGTTGCTATTCTTGAAGTAGGTTTATGGTCCCCAAAGCAGTGTCTAGGAAGTTTGATGGTTTGTGATAAGGGAATTACAAAAGGGTCTTTGTTCAATCATGTATTGTACTATTTCTTAAAAGAGCACTGTGGACAATACAAGGAAATGCTGTTTTACGCAGGTTTGGTGAGCTCACGTCCATGCCTGTAGTGTAGGATCTGTTTCTGTTAACATTTACCATTTTTTCTATGTACAAATATTTACTCTGCAATGTGAAATGTATAGCCTATGTTGTCAGTGTTGCATAGAAATACCATTGCACTATATATTATATCGCTACAATAACTTTAGCTCAGACTCATTATTGCAGTAAATTTCTAATTGTGTGAATATGTAGTGTGTTTGCAGAAATTCAAAAGCTTTGAGGCAACTCCAATACACAGCCTAGGAGGGCTAAGGTAGCGTAAGTAGTGCTGTGAGGCCCCCTATTGGTCTAAATCATACTTACGTCAAGTACATTGTATTTCACATTACATCCAGCGACTTCATAGCTACTTATACTGCACAAAAATACTGCACAAAAATATAACCGTAACATGTAGTTTTGGTCCCAAGTTTCATGAGCTGAAATAAGATCCCACAAAAAGCTTATTTCCTTAAAATGTTGTGCACAAATCCCTGTTAGTGAGCATTTCTCCTTTGCCAAGATAATCCATCCATCTGCCAGGCGTGGCATATCAAGAAGCTGATTAAACAGCATGATCATTAAACAGGTGCACCTTGTGCTGGGGACAATAAAAGGCCACTCTAAAATGTGCCATTTTGTCACAGATGTCAGATGTTTTGAGGGAGCGTGCAATTGGCGTGCTGACTGCAGGAATGTCCACCAGAGCTATTGCCAGAGAATTTAATGTTCATTTCTCTACCATATGCCGCCTCCAACGTCATCTCACAACCACAGACCACGTGTAATCACACCAGCCCAGGATCTCCACATCCGGCTTCTTCACCTGAGGGATCGTCTGAGACCAGCCACCCGGACAACTGATGAAACTGAGGAGTATTTCTGTCTGTAATAAAGCCCTTTTTTGGGGGAAAAACTCATTCTGATTGGCTGGGCCTGGCTCCCCGGTGGGTGGGCCTATGCCCTCCCAGGCCTACCCACCCCTGCCCGTTCATGTGAAATCCATAGATTAGGACCTAATTTATTTATTTCAATTGACTGATTTCCTTATATGAACCTTAACTCAGTAACATTTTTGAAATTGTTGCATGATGCATATTTTTGTTCAGTATATAGTTCAAACAAGCCCTCAGCTTGCTAATAGATCATATTTGGTTTGAAGGTGCCATAAAGACACTAGGTGCCATAAAGACATTACAAAAAAAGCAATGGTAAATATTTATAATAAAGCATCCTTTCAGTTTAAAAAATGTTTATTAGGAGGAAGGATTTCAAATAATGGACGCATTGCGATTTGCTGAAATATTGAGTAATACATTTTAACGCACACACACACAAATACACACACTCAAACATGTCGATAATTTCAGGTAGTTGACCAAATTAGTTCTACAATAAACAATACTTTTGTTTCTATTATGACCTTAAGACAAAAGGTCAGATAACATTGCTACTTCCCGTTCTCTCCTCTGTCTCCCGTCACCACCAATCCTATCCATTCCATTCCTCCTTTCCACCTGAAGAAAGACAAACAGAGCAGGAGAAAAGCACCCGAGAGTCCTCAAGCAACTAGCCTTCTGCATTAAAGGACACATTTTATTGGCCAAACAGAGATGCTAGTGACTAAGTCAAACAAAAACACCAAACCTTTGGAACTTCCACTGAGCTGAGGACACTGAACCTTATGCAACACACACCCCTCTCTCTCATTCATCTCATAAACCTTTGGAACTTCCACTGAGCCTGCCCTGAGGACACTGAACCTTATGCAACACACACCCCTCTCTCTCATTCATCTCATAAACCTTTGTTATGTGTTGCAACTGGGAACATAAAGAAGGAGAAGAAAATGGCAGAGGATAATCTATTTCTTATTCTTTAACCTTGAGGAAATATTCTTGATGCACTTTCCACTGGAAGGTTAACCCATTATTTACTAGCCTACCTACTAATCTACTGCCGTGCTGTGCTGAGATGTAATTTTCCTTAGGCCTATGCAGGTGGTATTGAAGTTGCCCCTTCGCACAGCTCTAGGATCAGCTTATACCAAGGTTCCCCAACTAGTGGCCAGCTGGACAAATTTGGCCCACAGGTGGTTTTATTTGGCCCCCGTGTTTTCTGAGCAAAAAATAAATATTCATTGTCGGACATATTTGTTTATACAAACACCAGAAAATCAGCTCCAAATTATTTTAATTTGGGAAATCTGTTACCAAGTATTTCCACGCACAATTGAGAGACGTGGTCTTATACAAACGTCAGCAAGGTTTGAAATGATGTTTTAGTCAAATCTGTTTGGGTTTGGTTAATTTGCAGTCTACAAATTAGTTGTAATTATTTTCCAGCCCCCGACCATCCGCTCAACTTGAAGCCTTTGTGTAAAAACACAAAACTGACCTTAGATCAGTGTCTGAGGGCGAGATCCTACTAGAGCCAGTCAGCCTGAGGAGACAGGTTTTTTTCCCCACCTGTTATGTGAGGGCGGGATGTGGTACTTCCTCTTTAGTTCACTTTAACGTCGTGCGGACAAGGAATCCACAAACAAACGCGCCGTCCGCATTCAACACTCTTCAGACATCGCAGATAGATTGCTGCTGGATCCTTTTGTGGAAGTTAACATGAGTTTTAAGCCACATTGTTTGAAACTGATATTTTTATTGGCCTGTGCCGAGCACTGTCTGTCTCAGGAAACTGGTAAGAGCTAGCCCTTTCCCCTCGTCTAGTTATTGGTGTGTGTTTTTGTTCGTTGTGATATTATTTAATGTGTTTATGGTAAAGTATTGAGTCGGATCCCCTCTCTGATTCCTAAATGAATACGTTTGTGAAATACTCCTTGTCTTAAGGTTTGTAAGAACAACGACATCGAAGGGTTTGATTAATGTAGCCCGGCGCCCGTATAGGGGTCTCTTGCATCTTCTGGAAGGTGATTGCATTCGTTTTGGAACCGGGGTTGTGCCGAAAATCTCCCCACCTGCCAGCACCCCTCCCCCCTTACATTTCCTTAATTTTAATCTAGGTGTGTAATATTAAACATGAAGGGAGTAACGTAAACTCGTACATCGCATTGGTACGTACAATTGCCCTGATTTTAGCGACCCAAAAACGTAATACTTCCAGATTAACTGTAATGTCAATACCATTGTAAAGCACAATTTCTCCCCTTTCCAACAGAATCAATTACATGACCTAAACGCTGCCCGTTTCTGCATAATTCAAGAAGACAATGAGCCCTGTCGGGTCTTTTTAAAAATGGCGGGTGGGAAAGCGAAACTAATGCGTGATAGTGAGAAGGAGAGATGTCGTGTGGGAAAATGGCTTTTTTCACTCGATCTGTCCAACTTATCACCTTATTGCCTTAAATGTAAATAAAACACTATAAAGAGTTTATATAATGTGTCATTACATTATTTACCTATTTGAAGGTTTGTGTTGAATTTGAATCAGGTTTTTAGGGCTGTGCTAAAGTGATCTTAGAAGTAAACAACGGCTTTGAGAATGATGATCGCATGCAATGATGATGAAAAAAATGACTAGGTATCCCTCCCTTACGTCACTGGCCATTTCTTGTTTTTAAAGGATGATAGAACTGCTACACCTGGTGGAGAGAGATTGTAAGACAGAACTAGTTGCTTTATGCGTGCTGTACGTTACGACATGACAAGATGTAACGGAGGGTCATTTAAAAAAAAACTTTTCTCCAATACTATAGAGCCATTACCATGTCGATCAACGCTTGAATAGAAACCTAGTTCACACCCCCGATTTTGACATCAACACAGTCGCTACAGTCCCATTAGTTTTCTTTGTAGCCTCGTTTGAATGTTGCGGTTGCGCACATTTGTACGGAATTGGGTTAGTTTACGTTAAAATGTTGGAAAGCAATAAACATTTCAGAACAACTATGGCTGCATTATCCTTACCCTTTCAAAAATACTAGTTGAATAAGACACGGAAGAGTTGACGAATTTTGGCTAAGCGATTTATTTATAGACTAATACAAAATCAGTAGCGGATTTCAGTACAGGTGACATGGGCAGCCGCTCAGGGTGGCATCTTGCCGTGTGCAGGGTGCCATAAAAGTTTGCGCAGGGCGCCATACAAGTTGGAACAGTCATATACACTTGAAACAAATAGCCAAACTGAAAACTGCAGACAAAAATGCTTTCTGCTACTAAGATCAGTGAAATGTAGGTTAGACTGACAGAGTGCAAAGCAGAAATCTTAACTAGCAAGCAAATCGTAGCAATTAAGAAGGGGGGGGGGGGGGGGGGTTCGGCACAACACCAGGCAACCTCCCGGGCGTGAGCCAGGTGCCCCGCTCTGTCCAGCGGTGAAGTCAGCTCCAAACAGAAGTGACTTAGGGCCTAATTAAGGAAGGGCGTAGTGACCTAATTTGTAAGATTCTGTTTCCCGATGCAGAAGTGACTTAGGGCCTAATTAAGGAAGGGCGTAGTGACCTAATTTGTAAGATTCGGTTTCCCGATGCAGAAGTCAACGATTTCTCTGCCTTCCCAGTGAAAACCATTTAGAAAATTCAAACATTTTATTGAATGGAGAAGAGATGTTGTATCACAGAACAATGAGATATATTTCACTGGATGTATAAACGTGACTTCTGATTGGCGTTTCCACTCACTACCAAATATGGTGAGGAGCGGGGTTGCCAGTAGTGGGAGCCCTGGAATCCTACTGTTCAATTTGAGAAGGCCGCTCCTCCCTTCCCGCTTTCGCCCAATGACATGACTGGCCTTTGTCCAGTGTAAAATAAGTCCCTCATCAATTAGTATGGTCACATGGTACTTTCAAGACAACTTGGAACTTGGGGAAAAAAACGTGGTCAAACATGATGTCGGGGATCTTCAAGTCGGAGCTCTAGAAAGATGCCCAAATTCCCCAGTTTCCCAGTTATTTTGAACGGGGCGGCATTCCCCTGCTCAGACGTTGCATGCGTCAACCAATGGTTGCGTGCCACGTCATCGACTGACATTATAGCAATCTGTATGTGGTTAGCTGATATGTAAAATACTTATCCAGGCGTTGTAAGATCTGGAAGGGGTGAGCAACACTCGGGCAGAGGAACGCGCCCAAAATGTCATCCCACATTCTAATGACAGACTTTTGACGGTCAAGATTTAAGAGAAAATGACCACCTGGAGTCTTATTAGTTGACTTCATATAATTTGTCTTTGTGTTGGCTCTGTATAATTTCAAGTAATAGTTGAAGCATGAACCTGACAGATAATTAAATCACATGTCTATTGTATTCAAATGGCATACTTTTGAACCCCATTGTCAGAATTCCTTAATAGCCCTGTTCCTACTCGCCTTATTCCTCTTCTCTTTCTCAGAGCAGATTGATGCTGATGTTATAAACCGAGGCTTCACGGGGACCGAGTCACCGGAAGGAGTGTGGGTCTCCCAGACGGCCCACATGGTCCTGGACAGTCGTCTGACCACGGTGTTCCTCCCCATCGTCTACATCGTGGTGTTTGCTGTGGGGCTCCCCACCAACGCCATGGCCATCTGGGTCTTCCTGTTCAGGACCAAGAAGAAGCACCCTGCCGCCATCTACATGGCCAACCTGGCTCTGTCCGACCTGCTCTTTGTCATCTGGACTCCCCTGAAGATCGCCTACCACTTCAACGGCAACGACTGGATCTATGGTGAGGGGTTGTGTAAAGTCCTGGTGGGCTTCTTCTACGGGAACATGTACTGCTCCATCCTCTTCATCACCTGTCTGAGTGTCCAGCGCTACTGGGCCATCGTCAAACCACTCTCCCAGAATAGGAGAAACAACGAGGTAGCCATCGGCGTCTCTGTCGCAGTCTGGGTGGGGGTCTGGCTGATGACCACCCCTCTCTACCTCTATGACCAGACGGTCATAGTGACCAACCTCAACATCATCACATGCCACGACGTCACCCGACCCAGCCAGAATAGCATGGCCGCAGGCTACTTCCTGACCATGGGAATCCTGGGATTTGTAGTTCCCACCGTGGTGTGCGTGGTGGCCTACATTCTGATGCTCAAGTCTCTGAGGAACTCTATGACAGATGCCAGCATCACTAAGAATCGACGCAAGGCGGTGGTGCTAATCATCACCGTGTTGGTCATGTTCCTGGTCTGTTTCACCCCCAGTAACATCATGCTGCTGGTGCACTACTCCCTCCTGCTGGCCGGAGGCGTGAACAACGGATACGGCTTCTACATCTCTACCCTGTGTCTGGCCGCCCTCAACAGCTGCCTGGATCCATTCATTTACTACTTCATCTCAGAGGAGTTCAGGCAGCATGTGAAAAACACACTGAGATGCCGCAGTGAGAGGACGGTGGAGAGAATGAGGGTCTCGTTCAACGCTCTGAAGTACTCCAAAAAGAGTAGCACCTACACTTCCGACTCTGGGAAAACACAGAGCAGCTCCTGTTAATGGGGGGGGGGGGGGGGGGGTTGTCTAGTGGAGATAGTTGGCTGTACTGATGTTTTTCAAAGAACTGGATGGGTGAAAGGGAATACTGGGTTGGTGTCGATTTACCATGTTTCTTTTACCTGACATCTGTTGTCATCAGTATCAATGGAGACGAAGCCATTTTAAATGGAGATGCAACCCCAGACTACTTCATATATTATGTGCTTATTACATTGCCTTCTCTCACACATTCTTTTTTTGGTTTTGTGCAGATTTTGTTGGTTTTATGTAGAGGACAAAATAGCTAAGTGTGAAGTGGCATTGTTTTTATTCTGTGTTTCTGATCCATTCCCCACATTTAAATAGTCTGATGTCCATTAAGTTTGTTCTAGCACAGCAGCTCTCTGAAACTGTAAACTTAGTTCTCAGTGCACTATAGCACTGACCCTTCACTTCTGGTAATGTGCACTGTTCTTTATTAAATGAGCCAATCTTGACCTAAATCATGAATCGATGATCTTTGTAGCACCTGTGCGTCCTTGTAAATGCACATCTGATTGACTCAGGTTACATGTATAAATAGTTTTATTTATTGTTCTTTAAAAACTATAGTGTCTGTTTTCTTTTTCTGCGTGTTGCGATGAAGTATGTCATGTCTTTATTTTTTATAAAAAAATTAAATTCTATGGCCTTGGTTTTCAGTCAGCCGAGTGGCATTTAGCATTGGTTCCTTCTGTGGTGAGATTGCTTGCATGAACAAATAGAAAGGGGAAGTCCTGATCATTATCTTGAATGCACAGCATAGCTGCGAGAAGTGGGATGGGGGGGGGGGGGGGGGGGGGGGCAGCTCTATTGGCATTTTTTTTTTGTGTGATTTTTCATGATTTGCTGCAGAACCCTCATACCCCTACCACCTGCGGCTATGATGCACGGTATAGTTTTGTCCGTGACTTTAGCCTACACCCTGAGATATGTTGCAGAAATGGCACTCTTCAACTTGGTTGACTCAAATCCTATTTAATCAGAATAAAGAAATGGTGGAATGGGTTTACTTCAATGTGGAAAAATTCCACATCTAAAAAGAATTGCCTCAGGTGACATAGTCCAGGCATACATGAAATGGGGCATACTTCGTTGATGCAGCAATGCCCAAGAGAACCAATACCAGATCAACATAGTTCTGATTTATATAGAAATGGGTGGTTGTAACCCTTCACTGTTTCTCAGCGATCGTTTATGGTAGTGTATTCGGAACTCGATACAAACAACCTACATCTGTCCTTTACAAATTGGTGTGGTCATATATGTAAATCAAACAGCAAATGCATATGGTGTCTTAAATACAAGGAGTGAAGTGTTACAACTAAACCAGACCATGGGGTGAATTGTAACAGACTTAAAAAAGTGCATATGACGTGCAACTAATTATTGAATGCTTTTGAGAGCATCGTTGCCAAGTTTACCTTTTGTTTGGCAGAAATAATACATGTATTATTTCACTCCTAAATGGTTCTCAACCAAACAGACTAAACTAAACACCTGAACCTGTGTGTTTGCGTGCGTGGCTGTGTGACAATGTTGGACATGTTCACTAAATCAAGAGTCACAGTTGTGACAGTGACAGTATGGCTGTCCTGGGGTACAGGCTTGGTGGGCCCATCAGTTGTGACAGTGGTATGTATGGCTGTCCTGGGGTACAGGCTTGGTGGGCCCATCAGTTGTGACAGTGGTATGTATGGCTGTCCTGGGGTACAGGCTTGGTGGGCCCATCAGTTGTGACAGTGGTATGTATGGCTGTCCTGGGGTACAGGCTTGGTGGGCCCATCAGTTGTGACAGTGGTATGTATGGCTGTCCTGGGGTACAGGCTTGGTGGGCCCATCAGTTGTGACAGTGGTATGTATGGCTGTCCTGGGGTACAGGCTTGGTGGGCCCATCAGTTGTGACAGTGGTATGTATGGCTGTCCTGGGGTACAGGCTTGGTGGGCCCATCAGTTGTGACAGTGGTATGTATGGCTGTCCTGGGGTACAGGCTTGGTGGGCCCATAATTTGATTTCCCAGCAACACCCAGACCTCCTTGGACTCGTGCACACAATGCAGAAGTGTTCTTCATTGGAAGAATCTGAATTTTCTGGTTCAATCTGCTTTGTTTTGGCTTTTTTCTTAGGCAGGACAGTTTTTTTAATGTGTTTCAGTGTGGTTTGTCTTGGCTTGCTTCTTTCCAGCAGTTTTTTTAGGCAGGGCAATTACAATTTGTGCCTTCTGAGCACTTGACCTTTTATGCTCTTCTTCCAGTGCCTGCTTGATGGGTGTATCCATCAAAAATCACAGTTTTTCTCCTCTTCCTACCCCTTGTTGCAATTTTCTTGGTCCCTGCTTTTGAGAAGGGGTGTAGATCAACTGGGTTGAAATCAAAAGAGTAATCTTTGCAGAATCTGTACAGCGTCACGTAACATATGCGCTACAATTTTGCAACTGACCTGATTGGCTTCCCCCCCCCCCCGCTCTGCTTTTGACGCTTTGTCCAAACTGTGGAGAGGTCTGTCTTTCTTTTCCTTTATCCAGGAATGCTGAAAGCAAAATAAAACATGTACCTAAAACATTCCGTTTTCTCACAAGTTGTTACAACTAACCCTGACCCTTGCAGCCATTAGATAGCTTCATTTAAAAAAAATCTAAACGTTAACTTTAGCATTGCTAATTTGAATCAAATATCTCTACACAGACTGGTTATAAACCTGATATAAGTTTGGTTAACAGAACTACAAAGCAGTTTATATGCCATCACGAAAACACATTTACCTCGAAATCAGATTTCTGTCAATATAATCTGCAGTTTATCACAGAGACTTACTTTTTTCACATGAGGCTTCAATACTAAACTGAGCATGTGAACAGTATGATTCTACCTCGCTCCCGATTGGAGTAATTGCAAGTGTTACAACCATCCCCGGTCTCACCTATACATCCCTATTAGATTTACATTGAATAAACTGCGATTACTCTGCGATCCTTAGATATGACCAAACAGGTAAGAGTCGTGTAAAGTATCGCTCTACTCAGCTACGTGATTACCTTCCCTGTTTTAGACTCGAGATGTTGTAAACGCCAAAGGAAACGACTTGTATGCTTAGTGAAGGACTATAGACTTGTAAGCAGCATACAAATATGGTGTTTCATACATTATAATCTTTCCTATTGGTTTACTGATTCCTAATAAAAGCACTATGCTCGAGGCAGGTGAAAACTCACAGACACTCGAAACCATGTGACGTGCGTGCAGAGAGAGAGCGCACGGTGTTTGATTCCGTCAGTCTCTGGTGGTTATTAGGGTGTGTCCTGTTTAGGGCAGAGAGAGAGAGAGCGAGAGAGAGAGCGAAATAAAGGTATATTGGACATCGGAGTGAAGTTAACAACCAGTTCGATCGCGGTAGGACTAGATACACAGACCATTCATTCTGTACAAAGTTCACGGAGAATGGCCTCCTTTCGAATACTTTCCTGTTTATTGTTGCTCGGTTGCGCGTATGCAACAAATCCGTTTCAAGGTAAGATTTACCTTTTGTAAAGTATCTATCTCGTGTCTTTTTCAGTAGACCTGTAAAAACCTTGTTTAACTTAGCGTACTCGTCGGTTCCAACCTGTGGTTAACCTCCTTTTTCAGAGTATCATCAGTTCTTTATTCAAATGTTTTCTCGTGTGCCAGGAATCTGTATTGTTTGTTTTTACCCATTTAGTATGGTTCGCCTAGAGATGGAACGACCCTATATATTTGAGATCTTAAGAAGACTGCGAAAATCGACTTATTACCTTATCATGTTTGATCTTTTTTGACAATATAGAATCTCTGTCATTCAAATCATTGCGTAACTTAATGACGTATTGTATGTTGGGGCTCACCGGTTCACCAAAACCGTTCAACATTATAGGTCTTTGTCAGTGATGTTTCTCTCCTGTGCTTCATCAAAAGGTAAAGGGCGAGGGTTCATCGGGGTGGTTGACCCTCAGGATTCCAACCGTGTTACAGTGTCCAAGGCGACCGCAGACACGCTACGGAGCAGTCTGACCACTGTGTTCCTCCCCATCGTCTACATCGTGGTGTTTGCTGTGGGGCTCCCCACCAATGCCATGGCCATCTGGGTCTTCCTGTTCAGGACCAAGAAGAAGCACCCTTCCGCCATCTACATGGCCAACCTGGCTCTGTCCGACCTGCTCTTTGTCATCTGGACTCCCCTGAAGATCGCCTACCACCTCAACGGCAACGACTGGATCTATGGTGAGGGGTTGTGTAAAGTCCTGGTGGGCTTCTTCTACGGCAACATGTACTGCTCCATCCTCTTCATCACCTGTCTGAGTGTGCAACGCTACTGGGGTGTGGCCCATCCTCTATCTCAGCAGAGGAAGAACAACAAAGTGGCGGTCGCTGTCTCCGTCTCTATCTGGGCCTTCATCTGGCTCACCACCACCCCTCTGTACCTGTACAACCACACGGCCAAGCTCAAGGACCCGAACATCACCACCTGCCATGACGTCAATATCATCCATGATCTGGAGGACCCCTTCCCTGACGTAGCGCTCCCCTACTTCTACTTCGTCCTCATGGCCGGCATCGTGTTCCTGGTCCCCTCGCTGGTCATCATCCTGGCCTACATCCTCCTCCTGAGTGCTCTCGGGAACGCCATGACGGACGGGAGCGCCGGGAAGAACCGCCGGAAAGCCGTGGTGCTGATCGTGACCGTGCTGGTCACCTTCCTGGTGTGTTTCATCCCCAGTAACATCATGCTGGTCGTCCACTACTCCCTCCTCAAAGACGGGGTGGTCAACAACGGCTACGGCTTCTACATCACCACTCTGTGTCTGGCCAGCCTCAACTGCTGTCTGGATCCCTTTATCTACTACTTTGTGTCGGAGGACTTCAGGGACCATGTGAAGAACACACTGCTGTGTAGGAGCAGCAGGACGGTGGAGAGGATGAGGGTCTCCTTCAGCTCCATGAAGTACTCCAGGAAGAGCAAGGCCTATGTGTCTGAGTCTGGGAACACGCAGAGCAGTACCTGCTAGTAATGGATGACTTGGGACAGACACTGGCAGAGGGTCGTTGAAAAGACGATTCCTCTCTTGTATGAATATGGACTGTGATGCACTGGAACTGACTGTACGCTCCTTGTAAAAATTTAGAGACCTAAAAAGGGTATCTCCTGTAACTGTTGTGAAATAGAATAATTTACAAGAAAGGGATCATGATGGTGTGTTATTGTGTGGGACAGACGCACAACCTGACTTCTCACAGGACCAGGACATGGAGTCCAGAAGAGGAGAAAATGGGTCTCGGCACAGACCACCCAAAAGAGCGAACCACCCAAAAGAGGAACTATATTACTTATCTGTCTGACAGTGTGTCCGGAGGAGTTTTAGTAAGTTTTAAGTTAGGACTTTGGCCAACGCTGAGTCACCTTACACAGACTACTAGTGAACGTGGCTGAATATATGCATATATAGCCTGGACTTGTTACTCCTTTTGTGATTTTCATATGAATGACGTTAGAGGGCAAATGTGAAAGATGTAAATATCTAGTTAGATATTGTCTTAATGTGACGATGAAGAGGTCAAACACCGATGCATATCGGACATGTTATTGCCTAGCACATGGGGAACAACATGTCTTATGAAATCCCCAGTTAGAGACTTTTACATTGTGCTAAAGTTAAATGTCATGCAGTTAGTTGTAAAGTATTGAGTACTATGGTGATAAGTTACCCATATTTTAGAGGGGCAGTGTTGGGGCCAAACTGGCTTTAAGTCTATAATCTACATGTGTTCTATGCCTTTTATACCATGTATTTGCCTCAGTCAGATCATGTAGGCCAGACATTAACACTGTGCATTTTTACTTTTGTGCCATTGTTTTAAGCCATTCAAAGTTGTTGTTTTTTAAAGTTGGTTTGTTTCTTAAATAAACGTATGACCTACAATAAACTTATGGTGTTAGCTGGTTTCTATAGTTATTGTTCTTTTAATGTGTAACTTTGCCTCTGTTGCGTAATCCTTACCACATTCCATTGCCCTGGTGCTCATGAAAGTAGGTAGACTGACTCACTCCTCTCACATGGTGGAAAATGACGTTACAATGAGTCATTGTCTGTGATTCTGGTCTTCATTCACAGGTTGGAATTTGTGAAATGTGTCCTGGTGACTTTGTCTGACTATTTGAGGACAGATGTTTCTGTGGACCAGTTAACAGGATTTTTCAGGTTCTCATCTATTACAAAGACTTTCTGTCTCAGTCATTGATGTTGTCTAGGCTGGGGAGAGTTTCAGAGCGAGATGGGACATGCTTCCATGGTGTCAGTGATTTTCCCCACAGATAACTGGTCTCGAGGAGCCTCTTGAGAGCAGGCAGGAACAACCTCTGATTACTGGTTCGCTGCGATACACTCCTCACTTCCCCTTAATAGGTAGATATTTTCTGAGTGTTGGAGAGAGGAGTATTTTGATGGAGGATATTTCAATATAGAGTAAGCTTTGCAACGTTGCACTGTGGAAACAGGTCTTGCACTGTAGAGTTTGCGTAAAACTAAATGTAGTCTACTGGAAAATATAAGGAGCGAGGGAGATGACCATGTTCAGCCCACCCAGTTCACTCCCTAGCTCTGTGTTTATACAGACACCCTAATCTGTCCTGGTATAACTAGACACTACAATATACACTCTTCATAGCTTAAATTCTTTAGGGATCTGTGTGTCAGAATGCTGCGTGATATTGTGGACTACGAGGAGCAGAAGGTACAGAAGGGATGTTTCAGCAGGGATGACCGGAGACAGCCAATTGGCACTTGCCCCACGAGCATGCTGGAAGGGTGAACACCAGCCCAGCCGTAATCCTAAAGGGCCGCTAGTGTGGCGATCAACCAACTCCCTCACATCTGACTCCAGTGACGGAGGCGGAGCGTCTTGTCTTGTCCACCCTCCCATCCTGCATCCCCGAAGGAAATGCAGGAGAGGACTACGTAGGAAGACGGCAACACCCGAAGTCCCCGCAACATACGCGGAGCAAGAATCGGTAATTAACTTGTCCATATGCATCTGCCCTAGGTAAGGGACTATCATTTGTCTGAACATCACAGGCCAATGACTTTGATCCAGTTGTAGACGTTTAAAAGTTTTCCCACCGTTTTTGAGATTGACCTAGTTTTTTTTGTAATGGGGTTTCTCCCTATGCACCTGCCAATGTTAATCCATTGCACTATAAAGAGACCAACTTTAAGAGGAAAAGCAGATTTTTACCAGATTTTTACCAAAAAGAACAAGGTATTCTACAATATGTCCAAAGCAGAGAAAGAATCTCTTGTGGAACTCATAAATGACTCCAGTATCATTATCAAACCTGCCGACGAAGGAGGTGCGGTGGGGATGCAAAATGCAGCAGACCATGAAAAGGTCATTCTGAGACAACTCCGTGATGATGAATTTGACTAAGGACCCTACTAATTAATTCAAGTCTCTGATCCATGGTAAATTGTCGGCATTATTTTTTAATGAAGTGGAAACGACAAAGACAGAATATGAAAGTTGACTGCCCAACCACACCTGTCATATACGATCTCTCCAAAATTCACAACAGCATGACACCACCTATACCAGGCAGGACCATTGTGAGTAGTAACGGATCTCTGACAGACAATATCTCTACCTTTTGTAGACCATCTTGTGAAACCCTGGGGCCATCTCCCTCCCCACGTATACTAGAGACTTGATTTGATTCATCTTTTGAAATCTGTGGACCGTATAGCTGAAAATTCTATTCTGTGTACTTTTGATGTTTACCGGTCTATATACTAACACCGCCCACCAGGGCGGCCTAGAGGCCCTCATGTTCTACCTCATTGAACGTCCCCCTAATGCTCTTCCCAGCACCAACTGTATTGTGGACTTGGCTGAACTGGTACTAACCTCCAACTAGTTTCTCTTCAGAGGAGACTTCTTCTTCCAGACGAAAGGGACAGCGATGGGGAGCACTATGGCTCCTAATTATGCTAACCTATATCTAGGAATTTTTGAAAAACAGGCCGTGCTGAATCTAGACCTTAACCCTTTTCTCTCCGATATTCTCCTAATTCTGAGATATTTGGATGCCATTTTCGTGATCTATACAGGGACCCAGGGAGAACTTTTGGAATTCCATGCCTATCTAAACACTAGGAATGTTTCGTTCGTTTCACCATTAACTATGACCTATCAACATACAGTTGTCTTGATGTGATGGTTATGGAGGATAAAACCTCCCTCTCTTACAGATCTCTATCGGAAACCTACGGACAGGAATACCCTCCTTAGAGGTGACAGCTTTCATCCACGTCCACTTATTAAAAGTTTCTAAGTCAATTCAGTCGCATCAGAAGAATATGCAGCTCTGATGCTTCTTACCAAGTGCAACATAGCTTCAATGTGTAAATCAGCTAGGAAGATGTCGGCATCGAGTAATTGTCTCTGGTCTCACAACTCAATCGCTGGTTGAAAACTGTTTTCTGCCCCTCCCAAAAGATAGAATTTGTAGATAATTGGCCCTCCTTCTGGGACTCACCCACAAACAGGACCAAGCCTGGTCTGCTGAGGAGTGACGGACTCCATCCTAGCTGGAGGGGTGCTCTCATCTTATCTACCAACATAGACAGGGCTCTAACTCCTCTAGCTCCACAATGAAATAGGGTGCAGGCCAGACAGCAGTCTGTTAGCCAGCCTGCCAGCTTAGTGGAGTCTGCCACTAGCACAGCCAGTGTAGTCAGCTCAGCTATCCCCATTGGAACCGTGTCTGTGCCTCGACCTGGGTTGGGCAAAACTAAACATGGCAGTGTTCGCCTTAGCAATCTCACTAGGATAAAGACCTCCTCCGTTCCTGTCATTATTGAAAGAGATCTCAAAATAGGGCTACTTAATGTTAGATCCCTTACGTCAAAGGCAATTATAGTCAATGAACTAATCACTGATCATAATCTTGATGTGATTGGCCTGACTGAAACATGGCTTAAGCCTGATGAATTTACTGTGTTAAATGAGGCCTCACCTAATGGTTACACTAGTGACCATATCCCCCGTGCATCCCGCAAAGACGGAGGTGCTGCTAACATTTACAATAGCATATTTCAATTTAAAATAAAACAAAAGACGTTTTCATCTTTTGAGCTTCTAGTCATGAAATCTATGCAGCCTACTCAATCACTTTTTATAGCTACTGTTTACAGGCCTCCTGGGCCATATACAGCGTTCCTCATTGAGTTCCCTGAATTCCTATCGGACCTTGTAGTCATAGCAGATAATATTCACATTTTTGGTGACTTTAATATTCACATGGAAAATTCCACAGACCCACTCCAAAAGGCTTTCGGAGCCATCATCGACTCAGTGGGTTTTGTCCAACATGTCTCTGGACCTACTCACTGTCACAGTCATACTGGGGGCGGCAGGGTAGCCTAGTGGTTAGAGCGTTGGACTAGTAACCGAAAGGTTGCAAGTTCCAATCCCCGAGCTGACAAGGTACAAATCTATCATTCTGCCCCTGAACAGGCAGTTAACCCACTGTTCCTAGGCTGTCATTGAAAATAAGAATAAAATAAGAACTGACTTGCCTAGTAAAATAAAGGTAAAATGAAATACTCTGGACCTAGTTTTTTCTCATACCACCATTTCATTACGTTTGCAATTGCAACAAATAATCTGCTCAGACCCCAACCAAGGAGCATCAAAAGTCGTGCTTTAAATTCACAGACAACACAAAGATTCCTTGATGCCCTTCCAGACTCCCTCTGCCTACCCAAGGATGTCAGAGGACAAAAATCAGTTAACCACCTAACTGAGGAACTCAATTTAACCTTGCGCAATACCCTAGATGCAGTTGCACCCCTAAAAACGAAAAACGTTTCTCATAAGAAACTAGCTCCCTGGTATACAGAAAATACCCGAGCTCTGAAAATTCCAGAAAATAGGAACGGAAATGGCGCCACACCAAACTGGAAGTCTTCCGACTAGCTTAGAATGACGTTACCGTGCAGTACCGAAGAGCCCTTACTGCTGCTCGATCATCCTATTTTTCCAACTTAATTGAGGAAAATAAGAACAATCCAAAATGTATTTTTGATACTGTCGCAAAGCTAACTAAAAAGCAGCATTCCCCAAGTGAGGATGGCTTTCACTTCAGCAGTAATAAATTAATGATCTTCGTTGAGGAAAAGATCATGATTATTAGAAAGCAAATTACGGACTCCTCTTTAAATCTGCGTATTCCTTCAACGCTCAGTTGTCACAACTCTGCCAGGACCATTTTTCTCCCCAATTTTGTGGTATCAGAATTGTTAGTAGCTACTATCTTGTCTCATTGCTACAACTCCCATACGGGCTCGGGAGAGACGAAGGTTGAAAGTCATGCATCCTCCGATACACAACCCAACCAAGCCGCACTGCTTCTTAACACAGCGCGCATCCAACCCGGAAGCCAGCTGCACCAATGTGTCGGAGGAAACACTGTGCACCTGACAACCTTGGTTAGCGTGCATTGCGCCCAGCCCGCCACAGGAGTCACTGGTGCGTGATGAGACAAGGATATCCCTACCAGCCAAACCCTCCCTGATGACGCTAGGCCAATTGTGCGTCGCCCCACAGACAGAGCCTGGGCGCGAACCCAGAGTCTCTGGTGGCACAGCAGTACAGCGCCCTTAACCACTGTGCCACCCGGGAGGCCCTAAACTTTCTACTTTTGAACTCGGACAAAACAGAGATGCTTGTTCTAGGTCCCAAGAAACAAAGAGATCTTCTGTTGAATCTGACAATTAATCGTAATGGTTGTACAGTCGTCTCAAATAAAACTGTGAAGGACCTCGGCGTTACTCTGGACCCTGATCTCTTTTTTGACGAACATATCAAGACTGTTTCAAGGACAGCTTTTTTCCATCTATGTAACATTGCAAAAATCATTAACTTTCTGTCCAAAAATGATGCAGAAAAATGTATCCATGCTTTTGTTACTTCTAGGCTAGACTCGGCCTTGTCTCAGGATGGTAAGTTGATGGTTGAAGATATCCCTCTAGTGGTGTGGGGGCTGTGCGTTGGCAAAGTGGGTGGGGTTATATCCTTCCTGTTTGGCCCTGTCCGGGGGTATCATCGGATGGGGCCACAGTGTCTCCTGACCCCTCCTGTCTCAGCCTCAAGTATTTATGCTGCAGTAGTTTGTGTCGGGGGGCTAGGATCAGTTTGCTAAATCTGGAGTACTTCTCCTGTCTTATCCGGTGTCCTGTGTGAATTTAAGTATGCTCTCTCTAATTCTCTCTTTCTCTCTTTCTTTCTCTCTCTCGGAGGACCTGAGCCCTAGGACCATGCCTCAGGACTACCTGGCATGATGACTCCTTGCTGTCCCCAGTCCACCTGGCCGTGCTGCTTCTCCAGTTTCAACTGTTCTGCCTGCAGATATGGAATCCTGGCCTGTTCACCGGACGTGCTACCTGTCCCAGACCTATTATTTGACCATGCTGGTAATTTATAAACATTTGAACATCTTGGCCACGTTCTGTTATAGTCTCCACCTGGCACAGCCAGAAGAAGACTGGCCACCCCTCATAGCCTGGTTCCTCTCTAGGTGTCTTCCTGGGTTTTGGCCTTTCTAGGGAGTTTTTCTTAGCCAACGTGCTTCAACACCTGCATTGCTTGCTGTTTGGGGTTTTAGGCTGGGTTTCTGTACAGCATTTTGAGATATCAGCTGATATACAAAGGGCTAGAAAAGAAATATGATTTGATTTGATCTTACCAGAAACAGACCACAGACCTCACACAAAGGTTTAAGGAAAGGGGGTACAAAGACAATTGGGTAAAACATGCCAATCATCGTTTTGAAGGACTAACACAGTTGGAAGGCTTTCAACCAAAAGGTAAAGAAAAAGCAGAGCATGTCCCCTGTTGGGGACGGCATTTAAGGAAGCACTGGTACAATATTGATACTGACCTACAATTGAAACTCGTCTTTATTTTGTATTTTCACCCCTTTTTTCTCCCCAATTGGTAGTAGTTAGTCTTGTCTCATCGCTGCAACTCCCGTACGGACCCGGGAGAGGCGAAGGTCGTGCGTCCTCCGAAACACAACCCAACCAAGCCGCACTGCTTCTTGACACAATGCCCATCCAACCCGGAAGACAACTGCACCAATGTGTCGGAGAAAACTCCGTACATCTGGCGGTGTCAGCGTGCACTGTGCCCAGCCCACCACAGGAGTCGCTAATGCGCGATGAGACAAGGATGACCCTGCCGGGCCAAACTCTCCCCTAACCCGGACGACACTGGGCCAATTGTGCGCAGCCTGTACTTGAACCCAGAATCTCTAGTGGCACAGCTAGAGATTGCTCCACTCGGGAGGCAATGAAACCCATCTTTAAATATCCCCCACGTATGGTCTTTTAAAAGAACCCCAAACATGAGAGACATTGTGGTCAAATCTGATTATCCACCAGAGAAAAGGGTAACTTTCTTAGACAAAGTTAGGGAGGTTAATTACAAATGTGGCTCAATGCAGCTTCACATACAAATGTAACTCATTTACCCACCCCCACACAGGATAAAGATTTAAGATCTGATTACCTGCATTTCCACCAATATTATTTACATGTTAATGTCCTTGTCTGTCTCACACAGGGAAAACCCGTAGAAGCCTTAAGACACGGATCAGTGAGCACCGCAGCAACATACGGACAGGTGAGACAAAACCCTGTAGGAGCCTTAAGACACGGATCAGTGAGCACCGCAGCAACATACGGACAGGTGAGACAAAACCCTGTAGGAGCCTTAAGACACGGATCAGTGAGCACCGCAGCAACATACGGACAGGTGAGACAAAACCCTGTTGCTGTTCCTTTTGTACAAGCTGGACATCCTATTAGTTCTCTGAGATACATTGGAATAGAAATGGTCAAGATGTCACGCAGGGGAGGGGACATTGAGAGGAAACTTCTTCAAATGGAATCTTTCTGGTTCCACAGGCTCAACACACTGTCTCCTCTTGGCCTTAATGAGGAGTTTGTCTTGAAACCGTTTTTTATAGTTTCAAAATGTCAAAATTGTTTTGTTTTTTAAATACTCATTTAAATATTGTACGTGTGTATATGTTACTGTAAATATTGATCACATTCCTTGTGTATGATCATATATTTAGACACGTTGAATGTTAATATTATGAACCTATGTTATACATTTTTTGGATGTCACCGAGTAATGCCTATGTATATTAGGACCTTCCACCTCCACCTGGGATATGGATGCCTGATGCAGACCTACAGGGTCAAAACGGTCTAAATAAATATCACCTGGGATATGGATGCCTGATGCAGACCTAAGGGTCGAAATGTTGTTATAAATAAATATCACCTGGGAGTATGAGCAGCATTTTCCTTCCCGTTCTTCTTAGAATGCTGCCCTCCCTTAACTATCCACTGTCTTGCATAATACTATTCTGCATCTTACATTTATGACCATTGAAAGTGCTATTTCCTGCTGATATTTCAGTTATAAAGTTAAAATGTTACAATGGAGAGTGATAGAAGATAAGGAGGATTGTTTGGTGACGAGACTGGATCCTGTCTTTTATCTGTAGATAATGATTAGACAAGGTGACCCCATTCATGTCCTGTAGTCCAATACAATGACCCAAGTGTTACCATTGTGCTATAGAGCCCCACAGTGGAGGTGTCATAATACCCATAAAACCTAGCGGTCAAACAGGGAAGTGGTTCCAATTTTTTTTTTACCCCATACATTTTTTTCCACCGGGGATTTTAGAACCACTTGAAATAAGGGCTGTGTTTCCTGTAGGCTGACCCTGGCATGACATTTTGATAACCATCTAAATCTCTCTCTGACAAGGTGACTTTATCTTTTTGTTCAGTGCATGTTCAATATACCAGGAACAGTGTTATTTGGGTTGTTAATCGGATTCGTTCCGACATTTCTTGATTCGTTTTTTTTTGTACGTATTTCTACGTTTTTGGGGGGTATTATTTGTGTGCTGTTGGACATTAAACTGCGTTGTTATGAGCTAGTGACATAAGCGTCTCGCTGCGCCAACCAATGAATACATCAGAAATGAAATCAATGTTTATATTGATTTCATTTCTGATGTATTCATTGTTTGGTTAAGAGAAAAGCTGTAAACAGCAAGCTTTGGTGTAAGAGCAGAGCCGGAGCAGAGCATTGTGTTTTCATGGAGGATAGATTACTCCAGGTTCTTTCAGAGATGATATATTGCTGTGGGGTGTCACCTTCCCCCAGCCTATTGCCACTATTCTCTGTAAGTAAAACATCTGCTTCACACAACTAGGCTACCACAGACAGGAGCACTTCCTGACTAAATTTCCTTCACACAAACAGGCAGGGCCCCTTTTAAAAAAGCCTGTCATTATATGCACATAGTATAGTCACAGAGGCCCCTACGAAACCTGATTGAAGAGAGTAGTGAGGGTGGCTAGTACAGAGGTAACATAGGAGTACGGTACACACGCGCGCTATTACTCTAAATGAGACCTCCTTTCCTTTGAAACACAAGGTGGCTTTTATGTAGATCTGTGTCTGCCGATGACTGATTAGCCCAGGTTGTCCATTGTAGAGCATGAATATGGCAGAATACTAACTCAGGTAAAAGTCTCAGTGAGCATTGCGTGTACACAACTCTCTACAAAGGTAGCATGTCAATGAGACATGCTAGGTATGACAGGAATGGGAGAGGATGTAAGTACAGTGGTAGAAGAAATACCCAATTGTCCTACTTGAGTAAAAGGCAAGATTCCTTAATAGAAGAAAAGTCACATGGTGAAATACTGCTTGAGAAACAGTCGAGGTATTTGGTTTTAAATACACTTAAGTATCACAATTAAATGTAATTGCTAAAATATATTGCTAAAATATACTTAAGTATCAAAAGTAAGTGTAAGCCATTTCAAATTCCTTTACGTTAAGCAACCCAGACAGCACATTTATGGCTAGCCAGGGGCAGACTCCAACAGCATTTGTGTTTAGTGAGGCAGATCAGAGGCAGTAAAGATGACCAGGATAAGTGTGTGAATTGTACAATTTTGCTATCCTGCTAAGCATTGAAAATGTAACAAGTACTTTTGGGTGTCAGAGAAAATGTATGGAGTAAAAAGTACTTTATTTTCTTTAGGAATGTAGTGAAGTAAAAGTAAAGTACAGATACCCCCCAAAAACGACTTATGTAGTACTTTAAAGTATTTTAACTTAAGTACTTTACACCACTCGGTTATATAATTAGTACAACCAGCAGATTCTGAAGATCTGTAAAACACCATGAGAAAAGAGAGTACCCATACAGCCAGTTCTGTTGTAGCAGCATTTTGACCACTGTTGTGATATAATTACTCTAAGGACGTTGATTTGTTAAATCAGGTTTGTTATGGTAGGGCTGCAGGAAAATCCCGCCTCTTCAGTAGATCTCCAGGGAGACGGTTGGGTGTTATTCTGTGTATCAGTCAAATGATCAGTGTGCTGAAACCCTTCATGTTTACATGTTAGACCACTGGATTTGCATCACCAGAGGGGGAGAGAGGGAGAATTGTTTTACAAGTCACACAGTATCCTCCCAATGATCATGAAATGATTTATTTCCATTTATTGGCAGGTTATGGAACAGTTTGGGACAAGAAGATAGGGATATTTTATGACAGGTGGTTTAACAGAGGGGAGGGGGAAGGTAGGGGACAAGAAAGAAAGAGAGGGGGGGCAGTAAAATGGTGACTGACAGGTTTTTGCGTCATCCAGATCACGCTGATATCATAAACTTTGTGGATGAGAGCAGGAAGGGGCCGTCCTGTCCTGAAGGTGACCAGGGGAGATACTACCACATAGTTCTATCAGTAACACTTATGACTCACCTATGTGGTTTCGCTTAACCTGATCGCACAACCGAGTCTCTGTTTCAGCCAGTCCCTCAAGGGCCGCATTTCTAAAATAGGCACCTTGTGTTGCAACGCTTGAGTTCCGCTCCTCGACATGCCAAACCTGTTTGGTAAGTACCGTCCCTCTATGCATAACAACACGGTGTGTCGTGACAAGTCGTGACAGGTTTAAACCACAATTACTATTTGACCTCTCTGCCTACAACAACGGAGATCCTGTGGTAGCACCATAGGTTGATTCATAGTGATTGAATGTCATGTCCAGTGTGTGTATTGAATTATTCAACCGTATCTACCACATTACATTACATACATATTTGTTGAATATTGAACTTCATGACTGACACTCCAAAGGGCAGATGTTCCAATGAGGGGAAGTAACTGTGGTCTGCTTCAGGTTACAGGAATAAACTATACATGTTAGAAAATGAATTGTCTGACTATTTCCTATTTATGGAAGTCCAGGTGTGTCTGTGGCTAATTCATACTGTACTTCTCATTTCTTAACCAGGATATGACGTCTCAAGTAGTACTTTATGCTTAGCGGGACCTCTGGTGGACTGTTTGTGAAACTGCATGCGGACACTTAGCCCAAGATGTACTGAAGGAGTGTGGGCTAGCTAGCCTACTCTTTTAGGGTCAATCAGCAGTTGCTACATCCATCTTGGGACTCATAAATGAACGATATGTACCCATTGATTCTTGAAGAATATAATGTATAAGTGCCTCATCATGAGCTTAGTTCAACTGTCATACCCCACCAGAACCTCAAATATAAGCTTGTTCGTAACCAATGTAAACATGGTTACAACTATAATTTTGATATCATGGATGGAAATACAAAGATACACTTGGCCTGTTATTACCAGGAGCGCAACTTTCACTGTGGACATGCCCCCCCCCCCCCCCCCCCACACACATTCTGAAATTGCATTTTTGTCCCCCCCCCCCCCAGTTTTATCATTGGAATGTGATACAAAACGGGGCAACGGTGTGCTTTAGGACCATGCGGACGCCTCCGAGCGGTCGGGGAGATGGTTTGCAGTGTTTGATCTGACTGGATAAAAATATATAAGAACATTTATAAAAAGAGTTATGCCCCCCCCCCCCCCCCCCCCCCCCACTAAAACCAAAGTTGCGCCCCTGGTTTTTACACAGTTGCAGCCAACAGTATTTTTCAGTCACAACACTTTACTGGAATTCTTCTTCTGTTACACACAGGTGTTCCGAGACACTAGATTGCTAATTAAAACAGGTTGGCTTCTCTCTCTTCTGTAAACAAGCTGTAACATAGGGCCTTGTTGGAATCGTGTTTTAAAAAGTTTATAGTAATTGTACCTTTTTGTTTTTAGAAAATTATTTCTCGACGATATGAAAGTTAAGTTCAAAGGGTTTCAAAACTGTGACACAAGCGAGGATTAGTAACGTGTAGATAGAGCACACATCGGCTGTGCCGTCGTGAATTAATGGGATGAAAATCCAAGAGGGGGCCCTTTCGGGTGAACGATGGTTAGTGCAGAACAGAACCAATGATAATTGGAAACGTACGCACATTTACAGCACTATAAGGATTCCATCTCACAGTGGATGATGACTTTAAATGACAATCAACATTCATATTTCTTTAATATTTCCAAAATTGTAGACCCTTTCACAACAATAGTTTGACAATCTGATTAAATAACGGCTGACATTTCACTCTGCTCTCTAACTCTTCACCGACCCTCTGCTCCAATCATCATCAACAGTACAAATATTCTGCAGTTTCCCGTATGAATAATCTATTTGAACACAAGCACACGCTCTAGGAATACCAAGTATACTTGATGCTCGGCCAATGACATGCTTGAAAAGAGAAATAGTTGTGTTTGGTTTTTG
>NC_034202.2:7302569-7319451 GCF_002021735.2 Oncorhynchus kisutch
TCTAATAGTCTCAGAGGATTCATTTATTATCTGGGTTGGTTGCAACAGACTCCACAAGAATGGCAAAGATACTTCCAGCTGTAATGTAATGTTTGTTTTTCTGCAAAAGGCAAATAATCTGGTGCCGTAGTGCCAAATTAGGTTGGCGGTCGATCTTAGCCTCTTATGTAGATCGAGGCGCCACCTCCTCCTCCCCCCCTCCCCCTCCCCCTCCCACATTTCTGACCCAGATCTGAGAGAGCTGCCTCCCGCTGATCAGAAGTGACAAAGACAATGTCAAGTGTGTTTTCTTTACTCGCATTGAGGAGAAACAATACACTGTGGTCAAAGCCAAACTTTGGTGCTCATGTATTAATGCAGAAACTGGTGAACTGTCAAATTTGATCATTTTGGTTAAATCAGTTGATTATTAATGAAAAACAACTTTTAAAAAATATATGTTTTCCTCTTTTTCTTTTTTCTTTCTTTCTCTCCCCCTCTCCTCTTCCTCTCCCTCTCCTCTTCCTCTCCCTCTCCTCCCCTCTCCTTCTCTCCTCTCTTCCTCTCTCCCTCTCCTCTCTTCCTCTCTCTCTCTCCTCTCTTTCTCTTATGGACTTGTTGTTGGAGGTCAACAGTAATAAATCATAGAAAGCTGTCAAAAGTGACTTTTGAGTTCAAAGGCTCCACATTATTCATGTTGAATTACACTTGTGTTTTTGTGTTGGTTCGTCTTGCATCATGCTGGGTAGAATAAGGTCTGATGGTTAGAAGTGAAAAGAGGCAAGTGGAGCGGACCGCAGAGATGGTTTCTATGGTGGAGCTCAAGTAAACCACTCTCTAACTCAAAGGAGGCTTTATATTATTATATTATCTAAATGAACCAAATAAGGCAATGAATTCTGATCCAGTGTTTTGCGATCATCATGGAACATTAAAGCATCATGACACACATGTTGACTGCACACGCTCCCTGAGACCTCTAGAGGGCAGTCAAGTATCATTGGAAGACAGGCGGTTCTGCTCTGGAACAGAGATGGTAGTTTCTGAAGTGTTACACTTACTTTATTGGAATGTTGATTCTAAAACTTTTCGTTTTGTGGACAAAAACTCCCTTCTGAGGGCCGCAACGGAAAATCTCCCTAATGCATAGTTTTTCATGAACACCTGAAACTGCGTCTGAAGTTCATTTATCTTAGTTTTTCTATCTAATATTATAACAAGTTGAGGTGCGGAGCATATTGTTGGAAAATCAAATTCAATGTGAAGTGATGTTTCTGTATACTGTTGCCTTGCCGTTAGCTGTTCGAAAGACATCTTAGGGACAAAAATCGAACAACAACAAAACCGTATGCCATGTAATCTAATTCTCCAATTAACAGAATATCGTCATTTAAATTGTGGCGGTGACTCATTCGTTTCGATCCAATACGAGAGTAATTCGGTTAGGTTTACATACATCCTTTAAGACATCTTAGAGTATTGATGTATACACTGTCTAGGTGGCTGAGTACATCAGGAAGTGCATAGAGGATGTTGTTCCCACTGTGACAATTAGAACTTCTCCAAACCAAAATCCGTAGATATATGGAAGCATTTGCACAACACTGAAAGTGCGAATGGATGACGCAATCGCCATCGCACTGCACACTGCCCTATCCCATCTGGACAAGAGGAATACCTATGTAAGAATGCTACTCATCGACTTCAGCTCAGCCTTCACCTCCAAGCTCATCCTTAGCTCGGAGCCCTGGGTCTGAACCCCGCCCTGTGCAACTGGGTCCTGGACTTCCTGACGGGTCGACCCCAGGTGGTGAAGGTAGGCAACAACACCTCCGCTACGCTGATCCTCAACATGGGGGCCCCACAAGGGTGTGTGCTTAGCCCTTGCTGTTGGCGGTAGGTGCACTTGAATCAGAAGCCCTACGCTCAGGGTAGGCAAAGCATTCCGTTTTGAACCTCTTCGGGAGATCTGCGGCCTACTACGCTGGCCAATCGGATAGCTCAAATAACCGTGCCTACAGCTTCCACAACCCCTGCCACAGCAAAGTTTGATATTAACCTATGTGAGATTTCATAACTTTTAAAAACTTGACCAGAGATTGTCAAAGAATACAGCAAAGAGCTGCTGTTTTCGTGAGTGAGTTCATGTTTTATTCAGCACTGTCGTCACTGCTTTTATTCAACACTATTACAAAACATGTGCTTCTCCCTACTTCCACTCGCGCTGCAGCTGCAATTAATGAGTAGCCTAGTGTGTCGATAGCCCTGTGTTTTTATCATTATTAGCAGCTCATCGTGTCTATTTGAAAACCGAGGAATATTTCACCTACTCTGGTCACAGGAACATCATGAATTTGAGGCAAATCCAGTGGGACTTTTCGCCATCTGTTGGAAGATGGTGTCCCTGCGCTCTTAGCCTCCCTCCTTCCCCTGAGACAAATGCCGTGTTCCAAACAACTGGAAACTCGGAACTCGGAAATCTCAGACTTCCATCTTCAGTGCGTTTAAGACAACCGGGTAATCAGGGAAAAAAAAGAGATCCAACTAGGATTTTCTTTTTAAGTGGAATTCCAAATCGGAATCGCAGGAGGCTGAAGAAATTTGGCTTGGCCCCTAAGATTTTGTTCAAATAAGAATTTGTTCTTAACTGACTTACCTAGTTAGATAAAATAAATAACAAAAGACCCTCACAAACTTCTACAGAGTGCATCCTGTTGGGCTGTATCACCTCCTGGTACGGTAATTTCCCCCGTCCTCATCTGCAGGCCTCTCCAGAGGGTGGTGCAGGCAGCCCAGCGCATCACCGGGAGCACACTGGGCATCTACAGCAGCCGGTGTCACAGGGAGGCCAAGAAGACCATCAAGGACTCTTGGCCTGTTCACCCCGCTACCTTCTAGAAGGTGGAGACAGTACAGGTCCATCAAAGCTGGGACAGAGAGACTGTTAAATAGTCACCACCAGCCAGCCTCCACCCAGTACCCTGCCTCCATTGTTACTAGCCGGTACTCTACCCTGAACCTTAGAGGCTGCTGCCCTATGTACATAGTCATTGAACACTGGTCACTTTAATAATGTTGACATACTGTCTTACCCACTTCATATGTACGCTGAGTGTACAAAACTCTTTCCATGACATAGACTGGCCAGGGGACTCCAGGTGAAAGCTATGATCCCTTATTAATGTCATTTGTTGAATTAACTTCAATCAGTGTAGATGAAGTTGAGGAGACAGGTTAAAGAAGGATGTTAAAGCCTTGAGACAATTCAGACATGGATTATATACAGTATGTGTGCCATTCAGAGGGTGAATGGGCCAGGCAAGATATTTAAGTGCCTTTGAAATGAAAACAGGTTGGTATGATAGTAGTAGGTGCCTGGCTCACCGGTTTGATTGTGTCAAGATCTCCACCGCTGCAGGGTTTTTCACCCTCAACAGTTTTCCAGTGTGTATCCAGAATGGTCCGCCACCGAAAGGACATCCAACCAACTGGACACAACTGGGGAAAGCATTGGAGTCAACACGGGCCAGTATCCCTGTGGAACGATTTGGACACCTTGTAGAGTCCCATGCCCCGAAGAATTGAGGCTGTTCTGAAGGCAAAAGGGGTTGCGACTCAATATTATGAAGGTGTTCCTAATGTTTTGTACACTCAGTGTAAATACTGTAGTCTAGTCAAGGCTCATCCTATGTAACTAATGCTGTACACACCTTTTCTATTCATATACTGTCTATACTATCTATATACACCATCAAATATAGAGTATTTACAGTGGTGTAAAGTACTTAAGTAAAAATACTTTAAAATACTACTTATCAACATCATGCCAAGCCGACTTGAAGGTGCTGCTTACAGTAGAACAGCTTTGGACAACTACTCCGGGAACGACGGAGACAAACACAAGCTCAACAAGGGAGAGCTGAAACAACTATTGAACAGTGAACTCCCCGTCTTCCACACGGTGAAGAAGATGTCTAAAATCCATCATTTATCATTTTCAATATAGTTTTACAGTATTTTGATGTTCTCTTCACTTGGCCAGGTGCAACAGTTGAAAGGCCCACAATCGGTATATTTCGGAGGGCCTGACATGAACGGGCCTGGGAAAAAATGTTTGACCTCTTAAGACACTATTTCGCTATTGTTTTTGTGAAACTGTAAAACGTGAATAGGAAAAAGAAAAACGAGTATATAAGTTATATTCTTGTTAAGCTGTGTTTACTTGGCACCGCGTAGTAAAACGTGTCACAAGGTATTGCCCTCTCCTCCTCGAACGGTGACATGTTTTTGAATAGCTGTAGCACATTAGCTGTGCGCTGAACCTCAAGTAATACCTTGTCTTGCATTAGAGACATCCTTGTGACAGTTGGAGTAGTGGAACCCACGTGTTTAGATGAAATCGTATCAGCACATCACGTCTGGCTGTCGTCACGGCGACAACATGTTCATTATTGGAAATGCTTTGGTTTAGTGGAGCGTGACCTTTTCAACTTGTTTTCTTTTCTTCCGTTGATTTCATGGTGATCAACAGTGAGGATTATGCGGACTCATGGATATGTTCCGGGGGCTTCTTAATCCTACTTGATTACCCATTGAGACTTGAAAGATGAACAGGACAACTAAGTGCGTATTGAATTTGCAAATGTCCAGTGTTTTAAAAAAAACACACTCGCTCAACTCGCTGTTGTACAAATTCATGTTGTCTGTTATGTTAATTTTGTTCTAATTATAGACCTAGGCCCACACAACACACAATTGACATGATTCTCAAAGATGTGAAGAGTGGCAATTTCGCTTTTCTGTTCTTCAATATACCTCAGTGGCTACAATTTGATCACTCTTTTGTCACCGAGAATTTTCATGCATTGCAGGAAATGCAAACTTGTAGTGTATTCAAGGTTTAAAAAGGTTTCTAAAGTTAGTCATTTCCACTTTAAAATGTCAGACTTGAGTTGCCCTCATGGAAAATGTATCAACCCCTACAAAATGTATCCATGAATTACAATCCACATAATAAGTCACATTTTCTGTTGCTGCAGGAATCTTTTCCTGTTGTAGAAAACTGTATTAAGACCCTAGTCTTACATCTACAGAATGCAACGAGAACCCGGTTGATTAAGAGAATGGTAGAGTTATCCACTTGTCCAAAAAGGAAAGCAAGAAAGAAACACTAATGCAAAGGGCAATTATTTGATATTCTCCTTCTACATTATGCTGGATTAGTTTCCTTGCTGTGAAGTTTTGGTTAAATTGAGTATAACTCCATTATTTTGTTTCTCTCCACTGCCCTCTGTGTGAGACGGGTTGAAGAGACAAATCTCTTTTCCTCTCCCCCTCTATTCCCTCGGGTTTTCTCCACCCTCACTCTGATGGAAGGAAGCCTCAGGTGTCTACGCATCATCAGCAGTGGCCCACATCACCTCCAAATCTAGACTTAGACTACTCCCTTCTGATGTCACTAATATCCATCCACTGACGTACCTCTGACAGGTATAGAGACGGTGTCCTGGTACCAGTCTTGCACACATTTAGGACGCGTCACAAAAGTAATCCTAGTCCCTATAAACTACTTGTCAAAAGTAATCCTAGTCCCTATAAACTACTTGTCAAAAGTAATCCTGTTCCCTATAAACTACTTGTCAAAAGTAATCCTAGTCCCTATAAACTACTTGTCAAAAGTAATCCTAGTCCCTATAAACTACTTGTCAAAAGTAATCCTGTTCCCTATAAACTACTTGTCAAAAGTAATCCTAGTCCCTATAAACTACTTGTCAAAAGTAATCCTAGTCCCTATAAACTACTTGTCAAAAGTAATCCTAGTCCCTATAAACTACTTGTCAAAAGTAATGCACTATGTAGTGTATATGTGGCCATGTGGGATGCAGACTCATACTGTAGCTTCATTTCCTAGGGTCAACAATGAGCTAATTAGTGATTAAAACATTTAAAATTCATAATCTATCACTGAGTAATTCTGTCATTGATCAATCACACTGTATGCTGAGGCGATAGATACTGCTTACTGTTGAATTAGATACAACGTTGTTACCTTGGGCCAAATAGTAACTTTTCAAGTCAATGTCAATGAAGATTTGCACATATCCAGTCAAACTATCAAATCAGGATCTGGCCCCCTGAGCTGTGTGTTTGTGTGTGTGTGTGTGTGTGTGTTTGTGTGTTACATACTACCATTAGCTCCGTATCACCACAGCCTGAAGTCACCACAGGGCTCTGTATCCCAGACTGGCTTGGCTTGACTGAAAGAAGCCATCCAACGGTCACCATCTCACACACACGGGCACACACACGCACACACACACACACACACACACACATACACACCTCTGATAGGTCTCAGCTCATGTGTCATTGATTATTGCCACTGACACACTAGCTTCCAGTGGACATTGGCTGTGTGGTGAGGTGCTGTGCTGTGCCCAGTCAGTGCCTTAGGTGGTCTAATATCCTGGATGGGGCTTCAGCACCATGAATCCAATGACTCAGAGCCTGAGGCGTCTCTCCTCAGATCTCCATCTCAGATCTCAGGCTGGGAGATTGACACAGGGCCTAATTGCAGTCTGTTGTCCCGAGGGAACTTATTTATTGGCCAGGCAGCTGAATCCAGACCGGTCAATAGGCGACATCAGACCTATCAGGATTCAGTACGGTCCATTTCCTGGTAGTGCTGTGTGGATGAGTAGAGTAAGTCAGAGACATGTGCGTGTCCTGACGTCAACTGGAATAAGCCCAGAGGAACAGAACACCGGAGTTACAGTCTGGAAGATTTGCAGCTGTTCAATGGTTGTTTCATTTATGAGATATGCCTATATCTTTGTAAAGATTTTATAGACCCAAAACGATGTTGATCTCATTGACTTTCAATCCTCGCATAAAAGCTGTGCCTATGAATTTGAGCGCGGTTCCATTCTCCCAGCTCCATCCCTTAAATGATCAAATTGACTTAATCAGGGTTTGAAAATACTGATTGGTGGATAGATCTTTGATAGATTGATTAATTGTTCTTTCTTTTCATTTCCAGTCTCAGAAAGACCCCATGCTACTGGAGAAGATCATGAATGAATCCAACAAAGACAAGGAGGTGGACTTCAATGAGTATGTGGTTCTGGTGGCGACCCTGACCGTAGCCTGCAACGACTTCTTCCAGGAGCAGCAGAAGAAGAAGCCAACTAACGGTCGAGTCCTAAATGGCTTCTTATTGCTTACATATGCACTATTATTTACCCTCATAGTGACCGGTCTTGTAATGGTTCTGGCTAAAAGAAGTGCATTGCATAGGGAATAAGGAGACATTTCAGATTGGCCTGTGGATCGAAGTAGAATTAGAAACCGACCACACCCCTCATGCTGAACATGACCGGTCTTGTAATGGTTCTGGCTAAAAGAAGTGCATTGCATAGGGAATAAGGAGACATTTCAGATTGGCCTGTGGATCGAAGTAGAATTAGAAACCAACCACACCCCTCATGCTGAACATGGATTGACATTATGGTTTCAGGGCTACTAAAATCCTTATACTTAATATATTGTTGTTTTTCGCATCAAGAATGTCAACAGCAGAAGTGCACTAGACTAAAGTCGCAAGCATACATTGCCATACTCTTGCTAGAGAAAGGATCCTTCTGTGCCTCCGACGCGTCAACAACCAGATTATTTCAAACCGATGTTAACATGTTGTCACACTGAAACTGACTGTTTCTCAACAACACTTCTTACCAGAGAAGATTAACATAAAAGATATGGCTAGACCAAAACGGACCGGCACCCAAACAATCATTTCCCTCCTTCCCTCGGCTTGGTTAGTTGATTGATTGATTCTGTCATTCATCTGCCGGTTGGTTCATAGCTGTTTGTAATGTAACCATGAATTTGTCAGAAATGTCAATCAGAAATGTACTTGAGAATGTTCATGTCATTGTAGAATTAACTTGTGTCACATCAAATCAAATCAAATGTATTTATATAGCCCTTCGTACATCAGCTGATATCTCAAAGTGCTGTACAGAAACCCAGCCTAAAACCCCAAACAGAAAGCAATGCAGGTGTAGAAGCACGGTGGCTAGGAAAAACTCCCTAGAAAGGCCAAAACCTAGGAAGAAACCTAGGGAGGAACCAGGCTATGAGGGGTGGCCAGTCCTCTTCTGGCTGTGCCGGGTGGAGATTATAACAGAACATGGCCAAGATGTTCAAATGTTCATAAATGACCAGCATGGTCGAATAATAATAATTACAGTAGTTGTCGAGGGTGCAGCAAGTCAGCACCTCAGGAGTAAAGTCAGTTGGCTTTTCATAGCCGATCATTAAGAGTATCTCTACCACTCCTGCTGTCTCTAGAGAGTTGAAAACAGCATAAACTGTGTGTCAGGTAATGAGACATTTAAATCAAATGTTACAGTTGCATGCGCACACACAAAGGTCATTTCTCATTTCGGTGTGATTGGTTGTAATTGAGCAAGATAATGAGTCTGTCTGGAGGGAAATTATGCGATGATTATCTTTTTGTGTAATCATAGAGGACCTCTCATCGATTTAGAAACTTATTTTTCCAAGAATTATAGATTCTCCCTTTGTTAGAGAACTTGTACTTGGGGTGACCCTCTTATCTTTTGCTATCCCTCTCCCTTGGAGTGGGATTTTTTACAGCTCAAGTTGGCTGTTGTGTCATTTTGTTCCAGTGGAACCTCACGAATGCATTCCGTAGAGTCTCTTCACTTAATATTTGTGTACTGTAAGTGACATGATAAGAACAGTAATTTTTATATCATGGCTTCCATGAACGAGCCTAGTGTTGGCATTGTGTTTCAGTTGGCCTCGTTTGTAACACACACACACACACACACACACACACACAGACGTGTGCACAAAGCACACGCATGCACGCACCTTCCCTATCACAGCCCCATCTGAAGTCCGATCCCTCTCCTTGTCCCCCTGAGATACTGAGACGTAGCTGAAGCCATGTCTGAGTTGGAAACATGAAGAAACACTGAGAGAGACACAGAATCTATTCCCATACGCGTCAAGTCCAATTGGTTTACGGAACTGTGAACGCCATTATCCATGCTCCGCGTCACACACACACACGGCGGCCTGGAAAGACACTGAGAAAACCACACGACACAGAGCCTACTGGAGGAAATATATGGGATACTTACTCTGCAAGTACCCCAAGCAACAACATGTTTAATAGACGCACAGCTATGTACTGAACTTGAACGTGTTGTCATGTGTAACGCAACTAAAGACCTGGAGGAAAGACCACACCTACGTCTCTTACCCTTTCAACAATCAAACCATTTACAACACCTCCCCTCCTGCTTATCAAACCCTTTTCTCTTCCCCCCTTCGCCAATCATTGGCTGTGTATCTACTCACCCAATCCAGTCCCTGTTATTGTAATGTTTTCTGTCAAAACACCTGATCCCGTTGTGTCTCACAAACCTCTACTACGCCGTTCGCCTCTTTACTTCGCTGTTGAAATCAGTTGGTTCTTGGTGTTTCATGCTTCAGAGCTGGGCTCTCCAACCCTGTTCCTGAAGCGCTACCCTCCTGCAGGTTTTCAATCCATGGAACTAACCTGATTCAGTTTACCAACCAGCTAATTCTTCGAATCAGGTGTGCTAGATTAGGGTTGGTGTGAAAACTTACAGGATGGTAGCTCTCCGGGAACTGGGTTGGAGAGCCCTGATTTAGTTTACCTCGTTCCTCTCGTATCACGGACCAGCAAGCTACCTGCCTACCCAATGTTTCCTCTCCACCATGCCATAAATCAAATCAAATCAAATCAAATTTATTTATATAGCCCTTCGTACATCAGCTGATATCTCAAAGTGCTGTACAGAAACCCAGCCTAAAACCCCAAACAGCAAGCAATGCAGGTGGAGAAGCACGGTGGCTAGGAAAAACTCCCTAGAAAGGCCAATACCTAGGAAGAAACCTAGAGAGGAACCAGGCTATGTGGGGTGGCCAGTCCTCTTCTGGCTGTGCCGGGTGGAGATTATAACAGAACATGGTCAAGATGTTCAATGTTCATAAATGACCAGCATGGTCGAATAATAATAAGGCAGAACAGTTGAAACTAGAGCAGCAGCACAGTCAGGTGGAAGTTGAAACTGGAGCAGCAGCATGGCCAGGTAGACTGGGGACAGCAAGGAGTCATCATGTCAGGTAGTCCACATATGGGCAGGTCACACATAGGCAGGCTACCTGCCTACCCAATGTTTCCTCTCCACCATGCCATAGTCCACATATGGGCAGGTCACACATAGGCAGGCAGCCCACTTCTGATTTCTGCCAAATTAGCGGGAAAAGACCTGATCTGATTGGTCAAAAAAACGATGTGTGGGATAATAATCAGAATTGGGCTGCCTGTGTAAACACAGATGTTGCATCATGCTAATGATAACCTTTTATTGGCCACCATACTATTTAGACTCACACAATCTAGGAATGCCTATCGCTATGTAATGGCATGGAGATCCTGCCATGATTCATTTCTCTCTTATCTTGCTCCCTTCTCACTTTTCTTCCACTAAACTACAGTACTCCGGTTGGTCGCCTAAAGCTGCCACTCCTCCCTGGGGCTACAACCACATCCACCTCCCCCCATGTTGCCCGCCTCCTGATAATACCATGCTCCCAATAATGGTCTGGGTCTGTTTTTCATAGTTCGGGCTAGGCCCCTTAGTTCCAGTGAAGGGGATTCTTAACACTACAGCATACCATCACATTCTAGACGATGCTGTGCTTCAAACATTGTGGCAATAGTTTGGGGAAGGCACTTTCCTGTTTCAGCATGACAACACCCCTATGCATAAAGCGAGGTCCATACAGAAATGGTTTGTCGAGATCGTCGTGGAAGAACTGGCCTGTACAGAGCCCTGACCGCAACCCCATCGAACACCTTTGGTATAAATTGGAACGTCGACAGCGAGCCAGGCCTAATCGCCCAACATCAGTGCCGACCTCACTAATGCTCTTGTGGCTGAATGGAAGCAAGTCCCTGCAGCAATGTTCCAACATCTAGTGAAAAGCCTTTCCAGAAGAGTGGAGGCTGTTATATCAGCAAAGAGGGGACCAACTCCATATTAATGCCCATGACATTGGAATGAGATGTTTGAGGGGCAAGTGTCCACAGTATCTTTGTACTTCTCAGGCTCTCCGGGTTGGTCGCCTAAGGCTGCCACTCCTCCCTGGGGCTCACCCACATCCACCTCCACCCATGTTGCCCACCAACTGATAATACCATGCTCCCAAGGTCCACCATGATGACATCCCCTGCGGCCTCCACTGCCGTATTCCACCACCATAAACTAGGTCCAAACCAGCTCCAGACCTGAATTCTCACACAGCTTCCACAGACTACGACCTGCAATCAACGAAGCCTTCCGCTTTCACGTCCCTGCGGCTACAGCTCCCCCTGACGGCCCAGCAGGTTCCAGCAGGACGGCTCCCCCTGCCAGCAGGCCACACTCTCTCCCTCTCCCCGCTCTCTCTTTTTACCTAAACACAGGTACTCTTCCCTCTCCACTATCTCCCCCCTTTCTCTTACGCACCCGAACAAAGATGACGACCCAGCATCTGACACAGCCTCAACAGCTCCCCCTGCTGGCCCAGCGATGCCCATTCCTACTGCATCTTCCAGCGCTGCTCCCGTGCAGGCCCGGAGGTTGCAGCCATCTTGCCCTCATGCCACAGATCACAATCCCATCCCTCCCCACCCCAAGCGCAACGTGCAGCATCCCCCTTCCCTATCCTGACCATCTCCAGGCTTGCCTGCACTCCACCGGCAGATCATATAGGATTCCTTGCCTATGCAAGCTATCCTACATCTTCCCCATCGAGTCTAGTTCCTCAAGGTTTCTTCCTTCTAGGGAGTTTTCCTTTCTTATGCTAGCTTTCAGTGTCAACAGAATTGCTTCTTAACTTCAATCTGACTACAACTTCACTTCAACGTCAATCTGATCCTGTCCGCAATCAACCATAAGACCCTCTACACATCAAGTTATGGCTGCCTGCGACTTCAAGATCATGACTAGAAGCTATCATACAACCACTATAGACTTCCTTTTCCACATGTGAACAATGCTATACAAGAACCATTCTTCCTAAGTAATTCTTCAAACTACAACATCCAAGCTCAAGATTGCCCCATCTTCACCACCAAATGCAGTAGGAGGACTTCATTACCTCCTTCCGCGTCACCTCAGTTCCCATCTCAACTCAGAAGTTTCCCATCCACATCATCTGTCCCCTGGTCCCTGGACTCTCAGGCCATTAGAACTATGATCATTCCAACCCCCAAACCCTCTGACATGTTCATGCTGTTTTGTTCACATTCGTCTTGGGGATTCCTGAACCTTCCTTTTTGGGGATGAACTCTGCACCGAGAAGCAGAGACCACCAGTACTCCCACCCCAAAACTCAGTCTTCATCTCCCCTTCCCTATCCTGTGACGACCAAGCAACTGTCCTCCCGAACCATTAAGGTCCACCAACCATAAGAACCCTCAAGCTCCTCCAACCATCCTGAACCATCAAGATCCACCAACCATCTGAACCATCCAGCTCCACCAACCATCTGAACCATCAAGCTCCACCAACCATCTGAACCATCAAGCTCCTCCAACCATCCCGAACCATCAAGCTCCTCCAACCATCCCGAACCATCAAGCTCCTCCAACCATCTGAACCATCAAGCTCCTCCAACCATCCCGAACCATCAAGCTCCTCAAACCATCACGAACCATCAAGCTCCTCCAACCATCCCGAACCATCAAGCTCCTCCAACCATCCCGAACCATCAAGCTCCTCCAACCATCTGAACCATCAAGCTCCTCCAACCATCCCGAACCATCAAGCTCCTCCAACCATCCCGAACCATCAAGCTCCTCCAACCATCCCGGACCATCAAGCTCCTCCAACCATCCCGGACCATCAAGCTCCTCCAACCATCCCGAACCATCAAGCTCCTCCAACCATCCCGGACCATCAAGCTCCTCCAACCATCCCGGACCATCAAGCTCCTCCAACCATCCCGGACCATCAAGCTCCTCCAACCATCCCGAACCATCAAGCTCCTCCAACCATCCCGAACCATCAAGCTCCTCCAACCATCCCGGACCATCAAGCTCCTTCAAGCATCCTGAACAGTCACGCTCCCTTCAATCATCCTGAACAGTCACACTCCCTTCAATCATCCTGAACAGTCACACTCCCTTCAAGCATCCTGAACAGTCACGCTCCCTTCAATCATCCTGAACAGTCACGCTCCCTTCAATCATCCTGAACAGTCACGCTCCCTTCAATCATCCTGAACAGTCACGCTCCCTTCAATCATCCTGAACAGTCACTCTCCCTTCAAGCATCCTGAACAGTCACGCTCCCTTCAAGCATCCTGAACAGTCACTCTCCCTTCAATCATCCTGAACAGTCACTCTCCCTTCAATCATCCTGAACAGTCACGCTCCCTTCAATCATCCAGTGTCTTCCTCTCAAATCCCGCCTACAAAGACGTTTCCATTCCTCAACCACCTATCATCAAAACTCACTCCAAGCTCAAGCTCATTTCAGCATGACATCATTCTCTAGTCATGCCTTGCAACCTTTCCTGCATTAAGCTATCTCAAACGTGCATAGCTCTATGTTGAACGTGTGGTCTGTACCTAGTGAATACAAGTTAGAACACCAAAAGAGCTGTGTATTCCATGGAAAACCTACTGGTCTTCACTACTAGAAGCACGTCGTTGTCACACTAGATAATCCTGAAGAGTCCCCCGTCGAGTTGAGTTTAAACTGGTCCGTCAAAGAAACCCCTTCTATTGAACTTCCACGTCTCTCCAAGAAAGTCTGAACACAGTATCTGTGGTGGATCAAGTTTCGCAATTATATGCAGCAGAAAGGAAAGTCAGCCGTGTGTGCGTGAGTGTGTTACAGTAGAACGTTATTGGGGCCCGCTACCCCTCCAGATAGCAGGACAGGTACGAGAGCACGCTCTATTCAAACCACAGGAGGTTGGTGGCACCTTAATTGGGGAGGACAGCTCATGGTAATGGCTGGAATGGAATACATGTTATGGTCATCGAACTCATCAAACACGTGGTTTCCATGTGTTTTGTTGCCATTCCAGCCATTATTCTGAGCCGTACCTCCCTTCAGCAGGCTCCTCTGATGGACACTATGAATATAACTCAGAACAACTATTACCTGTCGTTTAAGATGGTCTCCTTATATGGCTGCCCTGCAGCACACAAACACACACACCGTTCCTTTTGACCGCTGTCTCTCCCCATCACACAGACACAGCCCTCCCTCTCTCCGTCAGAAAGCCTCATTTATTTCCTTGGTGGCCACATTCATCTCCTTCTCCTCTTGCCAAACCCTGAGCGGTCCCCATCAGCCTCTGACGTCTACAGAACTGATGATGAAGGGCTTGTTTTGCCATTTGAACGTAAACTGCTACCATCGATCACTCCCCCTCACGTCATGCTATGTTTGGGATAGGAAGATGGAGGGTTGTGATGGTAGATTTTTCTTTTCACAGCAACAGCCCATTTTTTAACACTAGAATAACTTCAGATGGTCCCTTGGTGTCGGTCTCTGTGTCTGTCTCCGTGTCTTTCACCTAACAATGGGGCTTCAAATTGAAAAGATCGGCTCTCGCTGGTGCCTGTTATCTGTAGTAGATCTGTGGTCCTTCGCTCTCTAATTCATTTCCTGAATGCAACAGGAAGTCAACAAAGCCTGACAGGACTGACTGACTGACTGTATGTCAGCGATAACCACAACCAGGGTCTATCTACACTCCAATGGCCAGGGATCAGCCATCAGTAGGCTGATGCAGGGAAACGTTTCCTCCACTGGGGACGGAAGACTGTATTGTTCAGAGGCATATCAGCCTACTAGAAAAAGACACTCAAACCACTACATCCAAGGTTGTCCTTTACGCTCTCTCTGTATGCCCCCAAAATAATGTAAAGAGGGAAAGAGAGAGAATAATAGAGAGAGAGAGAGCAAGAGAAAGAAAGAGAGGGACGAGAGGGAGAAAACAAGAGAAGGAAAGGGGTAGAGGGAGAAAGAGAAAGAATAAGTGCGAGATTTTTTCCCCCCGGGGGGTGGGAGGGGTGGGAGGGGTGGGGGCGGGTTTAGATGGAAAGAGACAGAGAGACGGATCGTTCAGACGTTTTCACACCGTGGTGCTCTCCTTCAGCGACAGATGGAAGCTCATGCTAACAAACAACACGTGAGGCCCAGCCTCCAGGACAGTTTTCCAGGACAGGTCAGTTTGTTCTGCCAAACAGCATTGGTCATCCCCTGGGGCCTAACGACAGACAGAGTGAACGAGAGGTGGAGAGAGTTGCCATCATAGAAGTACAATTAACTAGATTCCTAGAAAGAGAATCCCATTCAAATCTATGCTCTGTGGTCATCACTATCTGACCATTCTATGTAACGCACAAACGCAAGCGCACACACACACACACATACACACACATACATACACACACATACATACACACACACACCACACACAGCATGCCCCCCTCCTACCCTATGTGTTTCAGTATTGAGTGGGATAATCTTCATGTTTCAGTGTAATTAAAGGGTTTGCATGGTCTTTGCGTCAGTTGGTGGAAACTTTCCGTGGGAATATATGGGAATTAACGGGAATATATGGGAATTAATGGAAATATTAGCCATTTAAATGTAGACGTTTTTTGCATTGGATATATTTATATTTATACTTGGGGTCCATATATGGGCATCAGGCAGAAGTCTTCACGCTTTTGATGCATTTCCGAACTGCATTTTCCTCTGCTTGGAGCAACAGTGAAGTGGGCAGGGATTTCTTCTCTTACATCTGCAAGCAGAGTCTGAACATCAGACAGGATGGTATTATCCCTCAATATGTGCAATGGCTACTGCTATAGGTTTCAGGAGTTTCAGGCTGCTTCCCACTCTCTCCCAAAATACATCATCTAGGAGGATCCTCTTGTCCATATCGGCAGACTGTGATATGGCCATTTCTTGGAGAGACATTCGACCACACATCAGAGATGATTTCAATACAGTCTGCCTTCTGTATGATTTGCTTGACCTTCACTTGAACTCTGTTGAACTCTGCAGCCAGCAAATGAGTAGATAAAGCATGTCTGGTTGGAGGGGTGTATGCTGGGTAAAGAACATTCAGAAATCTCTTCCAATACACATTGCCTGTGGGCATCAGAGGTGAACCAGTTGCATACACAGCTCGAGCAAGACCTTCATCAGCATTTCTCTGACTACGTTCCTCCATTGAGTCAAAAAACTTCTGATTCCAGGAGGACCATGAGCTGTTGCTATCGATAAGGTGTCTGATTCTTCATTTACACCTCGAATAGATGTAGAGGGACTTTTGTCAGAGGTTGCTTGCTGTGAACGCTGAGGGGAAATTTATGCACTTGGCCAGATGATTCTGCATCTTTGTTGCATTCTTTTGATTCGGCACAGTATTTGCAAATGTACACAGCTTTTCCTTCTACATTAGCTGCAGTGAAATGTCTCCACACATCAAATAGTGCCCGTGGCATTATCCTGTATGGGAGAATCAAGGAACATGACGAACTATAGAGAGAAAATGTGTATTAGGCAGTATACTGTATATTTACAAAAGAAAAGTAATAGAATAGAAAGAAACAGAAGAAAGCTATCGCCCTTCAATAATGTCAACAGGAATCATTCCTGTCCTGAGAGGGGATCTCTATCTCTCTCTCTCTCTCTCTCTCTCTCTCTCTCTCTCTCTCTCTCTCTCTCTCTCTCTCTCCTCTCTCTAGTTCTCTCTCTCTCTTCTCTCTCTCTTTCTCTCTCTCTCTCTCTCTCTCTCTCTCTCTCTCTCTCTCTCTCTCTCT